>NC_040043.1:12650556-12950556 GCF_003713205.1 Coffea eugenioides | reverse complement strand
TAATTAATTCAAATGTTCAACTTTTGATTATCAAACCATTTTAAATATTAAGATATGAATCCATTAAGTTTAAGTGCTAAATTGGGTTATCAAATAGGGTCTTAATTTGTATATAAAAGTTTAATTGAAAGTTAAGTGTATCACTTTATTTACTTAATTGTTGAACTAGTATAATAATATTCACTCAAAATAATTATTTTATTCACACACACACACACACACACACTCTATCTCTCAAACATACATTTTCACACATCACACATACGCGCGCGTGCGCGCGTACTCACACACACACTCTCTCTCACAGACACACATAGAGACATTTCCCATATTAGCATACAATTTATTAATATTAAAAACTAATATTTGAAAAACTAATATAACACAAAAATAAAACATAATATTACTACTAAACTATGCATTACACATGAAAAAAGAAATTTCATTCAATGCTTGCATTCTGTCTATTATCAAATGGATCTTTATTTTATGGATCAAATAAATTAAAACTTCAACAATTAAGTTTCAATTTTTAGATTTCAAACTTCACTTTTCAATTTTATCATATGCCTCCTAAGTGAAACTAATAGGAATTTTCCCCTATTATTGTGAAGTAATATAGTCTATTTTGGTAACTTCACAAACATTTTCTGAAGGAAAGGCGTTCTTGGAGTTGGATGGTTTCTATTACTTTGGTTCTATTACAATGCTTGCATTCTGTCTATTATCAAATGGATCTTTATTTTATGGATCAAATAAATTAAAACTTCAACAATTAAGTTTCAATTTTTCGATTTCAAACTTCACTTTTCAATTTTGTCATATGCCTCATAAGTGAAACTAATGGAAAATTTCCCCTATTATTGTGAAGTAATATAGTCTATTTTGGTAACTTCACAAACATTTTCTGAAGGTAAGGCGTTCTTCGAGTTGGATGGTTTCTATTACTTTGGTTCTAGTTGGATGCCTTTTTTTTCCAGTTTTTAATGGATAAGTTTTTTTTCCATCATTTTGTCTATATTAACCCTCCAAATATACCTTATTAATATACATATCCCAAGTTATCAAAAAACACACAAATTTTTTCTTTCTTTCCCTTCTTTTCTTCCTCCTCCCCTACCTGAACTCACCATCATCGTGCCCTCCTCTCCTTTTTTTTCTTTTCTCCTCTCTCCCTCCCTTCTCCTTCTCACTCTTTTCCCTCATCTCCCCTTCCTCCCTTCTCATCCTCTTCTTCTCCTTTCTCCCTCCCCCTTCCCTCTTCCTCCTCCTCACATGACTGGTTGCACCACTAAACAAGGAGGAGGAGAGGGAAGGGGGAAGGAAGAAGGGAAAGGAGGAGGAGGGAAAAGAAGAAGGGAGAGTAGAGAGAGAAAGGAGGAGAAAAGAAGAAAGGAAGAAGGAGAAGAGATGAGATGAGATGAGGAGAAAGGGGAGAGAGAGAGAGGAGGAAGGTGGCCAGCACTAGGGAGGTAGAGAAGAGGAGGAATAGTTGTGGTATGAGGAGGAAGAAGAAAAAAGGAAAAAAATAAAAAGAAAAGAAGAAAAAAAAGATATTTTTTCTCCAAAACTTCAAATACACAAAGTAAATTATAATAAGTTACAATAAAGTTTTATATAAATACCCAAAAAACTCACCATCCAAACGCTTGATTAATATCCTTTTATATAGAATGTACGGTAGGAAAAAAAAGCCATAAATTTGAAAGTTGTAACTCAATTTGTAACCCAACTTTGAAAATTTTGTTATCCGAATGTATAGACCAAAATTTTTAAGTAGTTGTAGCACTCTCCTTGTTGCTTTTCTCCATCATGGTCACTTTCAAATATCATGCTATCTTACTTTTTATTGAACTTTTGCTCCCCTGTAATTCTCTCCCGTGCTTCAGTTCTTTCCAAGGGGCTGCAACCTTAGGCTTTTTTGATAAATGGCACTAATACTTTTCCCGAATCTTGCTGTTCATTCTTCTTTGTTTTTGAAAGGCTAAGGTTGAGGATCTTTAGAGGAAGCATTTGATCTAGGGGCAAAGCTAGAAAAAAAATTCAGTGGGTAAGGTTAATATATGAAATTTTACTAATTATAATATGAAAAATATATGTTTAGATAACAATATAAGCCAAAAGTTATGTATATAATTAATTTACAATTTAGCAACAAAATAAATATCTTTCAAATCTCAAATTTCTAATAAAAGATTCTTCCATTTCTCCTCTCACAACCCTAATAAATTTTCTCTAGATTTTTGTTAAGATGAAACAAAAACTGACCAATTTTTGTGAGTTCCAATATGTAATGAAAAAGTTAAAAAATTTTCAAATGGGTATATGTAATGGGAGCACATTAGAATAGATAAAGAAGGAGAATAGATGCAAATTGAGTCTCTTTCTTTGTTTAGATAAGGTGGCGTCATTTAAATGTTATTAAATTTTTTGGATATTAATTGAGACATATAACAAAGTGTACACTACTACATTGGATTTTGTGAAAGGGTAATTTTATTTAAGTGTGGAAACAAACCTACAATTTTAAGTGCATATATGGAGATTTTGGTAGGACAATAATTCTTTAACATTTAAATTTTACTAAAAGGGTAGTGGGGCAATTTCTTTTAAGTGTAGGGGAAAAATTACAAATTTATATGTAGATAAGAAGATTTTGATGGGTCCAGTGGGGCACTTTCTCTCCGTCTTTGAGTTGATCCCATCGATCGCCAAATGGTTTTGCATGAATTGTGTTTTTCACATATGTGTTTTTATTTTTTGGTGTCCACGGTAACTAGAACTGGTAAAGAAATCCAAAACCCAATAATCCACCCAACACGCCCATTAATTTTAAAGGATCGGTCATGTCAGATGGGTAATGAATTTTGTTAGATTGGGTAAGACCAACTCAACTTACTCATTGGACGGGTTGAATTTTTTATTTGGGCACCAAATACCCAACCTGTTTAAAAATAATTCAAAATAATAAATATAACATTCAATATACCTATGCCCATCCGCTTGTTTTTGGACATGTGTTAACAATTTGTTGACCAATTTGTATTCACAATTCTCATATATAAGTTTTAAATCAACTTTTTAATTTTTATTTAAAAGAAAAAAGAAACTTGAAATAAAAACTTATACTTATTTTACTTTTACAACATTTGTTAAACGTGCTCAACTTGTATAATGACTTATTATGCCTTTTAAGAATATGTTGTGTTCCTCCCCCTCTCCCCTTTTTTTTGGTTGTTGTTCTCAGGTTGCTACTTGCTTCTAGTTGTTAATATTTCGTGTACGTAGAATAGAGTTTTAAATTTGTTCTAATTGCATTCTTTTTGTGACGATCCCACCTCCCCCTAAGGAGAACCAAAGGGTTTAGCGGACCACCTGCCCAACTCCCGCCGGGACTCAGTCGTTCACTTCAATCCTCACTTAAAATCGGAATAAACCACAGGAATAGATATATCAACAATCCAAAATTTAAAGTGAAACTTATATACATTTTTATCTCAAAAGGGAGTACAAACACCGAATATACAAAGGTTCTCAATCCTTCATACATCCAATCCGTGCCGAAAGGTAGGGCGATAACCATTACAAAAATCTAAAACTAGTCTAGACTAGTCTATACCGAGCTCTTGTCCTTGCTCGCCTTCCCCTGTTAAGGAAAACAAAACTAAAGGGATGAGTTAAAATCTCAGTGAGGTTCCGAACAGATAATCAAATAATAGGTTCAATGCATTAACCATCAATATTCAATAATTCACGAAACATTTACAATGGAAAGCAATACTAACACATTCATTAAAAGGATACGGGCTCACAGGGAGCCATTCATTCGTTCGTTTGTTCATTCATTCTCCTGTCATTCCCCTTATTCCTCCAATCATTTAAAAATACATTTTTGTAAGTAAAACCCTCGTTTGCATTGACATTCGTTCGTTCATTTCATTCACCCCCTCCTGGACGTTGGCCAGGCTCTACCCGACAACAAGGTAATACTCGAGTATACCAAACGTTTACCCAAGGTCACCAAATCGCCCGACCGAATCCGTTTCTGGCTCGAGTTGACCGGCAACGAAGGGCAAGGGTCCAATTCAGCCAAACGGCTTACATTCATGCGCAACTAGCAGTTAATTATTTAATCATTGAAAATTTCACATTCATTTAGGTCGAGTGCGATAAAGTACACACTCACATAGAAAACATTTAACATGTTATCATTCATTCATAACAAGTCATATAATTAAGAACAAGCCAATGAAATATAACAAAACAAGGAACACTCACCTATTTACGCAAAATAACGTCCAAAGTGTCCTTCCGAGTATTACCCTTAATCACCAAGGAACTCTAATATAATCAAAAGAACACATTATACTTCAACTATCAAAGATTTAAGTGATTCAAAGAAAATTCGAATACGTACTAGTACAAAATATAAGTTTTGGTAGTGAGAAGAGTACATTGAAACCAAAGGATATAAATAAAATATTGTAACACTTAGACTCACTCGTAAAACTTTAAAATCTCCATTTGAATTGAAGTGACAAAAAAAACGTATTTCTATTAGTCGAAAATTTTATTTTTCCAAGGGTACAAGTTTCGGCCAGATTCTAACTTATATACCTCAATAAAAGAAGACGCAAATATTTTAGATGGTTCATATGGTATTCGCTCTCAAATCGTTATCTAATTTTCGAGTGTAAATTTGGGCAGCACGTCCTTTGTATTTACCTATTTTTCAGCCATTTATGGCTTTATTATTTTCCTCAATCAATCCCAAAGTCACACACAAAATCATCTCATTTCAATAGCCATTCCATAGGCTCCAAATCATACAAGTACAAATCAAGTTAGGAACATGTGCGGAAATGAAGGTTGAGTCAAGAAACAAAAGACAGATTTGATGTTGTTTTACGTAACGGACACAACCGAGACTATGCTTATCGGATTGAGGTTCAATTTATACCGTTTCGAAGCTAAAACAAAAGCCTACAACTTTGATGAAAACCACTCAGTCCAGTTTGTAGTGTATCTAAGTCAAAATTGCCATTTATAGAACCAGAATCTCACATTCGGGCTAGTTAACCGCACTATGCGTAAACAACCATAACTCAGGCTACCGAAGTCCAAACGAGGTGATTCCAGGGTGTTGGAAAGCTAAGACATTGCACTACAACTTTTGTGTTTTGACTAAATGCTAATTCAATACGTATCAAGGTGAACAAACGCGACAAACTTGGTGCACTGTCAAAACTGTCCACTGACTTTACTCCCACGGCAGTCAAGGTATTTTCATCTTTTCATAAGTTACATTGCTCCGATTGAGCTGAAATTTTGCAGGCAACTATGAAACATTATTCTCTACAACTTTCATGTTTTGTACTAAGTCTAATTCGGCCTCTATCATAAAGAACTGGAACCGGGCAGAACTGAAGCTACAATTTCCAGAAATCTGGAATTTTGTTATATTCAAGCTATAATTCATATTTGTATCTTAAAACTACCACTACTTTCTCCTTTACAAGATTATATGCCATATAGGGTTAATTCCACTTTGTCCCCCCAAACTTTGGACGATTACCCACTTAAGTCCCTAAATTTCAAAATGGGACACTTAAGTTCCTAAACTTATAAATACCTCCCACTTAAGTTCCTAAACTTATAAAATGAGACACTTAAATCCCTAAACCCTTATAAAATGGGACACTTCGACCACCAACGGCATTCAGGATTTATTAACAATTTTCCTTAAGTGGGAGGTATTTATAAGTTTAGGGACTTAAGTGTCCTATTTTGAAGTTTAGGGACTGAAGTGGGTAATCGTCCAAAGTTTGGGGGGACAAAGTGGTATTAACCCTACCATATATATACATCATATAACACCCAACCCACAAGAAATATAAGTGAATAAATCAAAACCCTAACTCAGTATTCCTCCCTTCAATCATCAAAACCATTTGAAACAAGCATCACAAGCACAATTCTAACATTAATACCCAACTTAATCATGATTAATGGAGAAAGAAAGAGTGATCAGCCATTATACCTCAAGACAAGACCTTGCAAGAGTGATCCTCCACTACTCCTTGAAATTTTTAGTTCCCTAAACTTTTCAAGCTTCCAATTGCAAGTTAATCGGTCTAGATTCTTGTTTTTTTCACTCATATGAATCAAACTCAAGATGAAATGGAGTTTCTTCCCCTTGCTTTTCTCTCTCTCTCTCTCGGCCAAGACAAGCAGAAAATGATGAAGAAATGGAGCCAAATGAAGATAAGAAGGCAAGACAATTAGTTTGGCCAAAGGCCCTTAGATGGCCAACAAGTGTCTCCACCAAATTCCACTCATTTTTCCTTTTTTTTTTCTCTCTCTTGGTCAAGAATTTCAGCTGCCTTGAAGGGCATTTTGGGATGATTTTTGTTGATATCAAAGTAAGGAAATGAAGGTAATAAAGTAGTGTTCAAGTGGTGTGTTCAATCGGTAGCGCGCGACACCCGTCGGTCCGAGCCGATTTTTCTTAAATCGAGTATACTAGAGTTTTAATTTATAATTTACTAGCTTATTATTATCACTTCTACTCACACTCTTAATATCATCTAAAATTCACCCTTAATCACCACATTTATCGCACTAGCGGGTCACACATCAATAATGCGTTTCAAATTTAATGTACACTAAATCATACTAGAAAAATGAATTTAAAACTGTACATGCTTGTAAAAATGCATAGAAATTTTAATATTTCCAAGAAAAGTATAAAATGTAGGCAAAGAAATAAAATAATGTTGAGAAAATGTGAAAATTTTTTTGGGTTCTCATACTCTCTCCCCCTTAAGAAATTTCGTCCTCGAAATTTTTACCTTTCGTTGCCTCAGATGACTCCGGAACTTCTTGCTGGTCTACGGCATAAACCTGTGCTGATACTTTTGTTCAGTTTCCTCTTTCATTCGCTTGTTTTGATTTAGTGCCCTCCAGTGGTTGAGTACTACTTTCACGTGACTGTTTCCTCGGACAGTTGCTAACCTGGTGGTCACCACTTCCGCAAATCAAACACTTCCGCCCTTTTCTCCAACAATCGCTTTCGGCATGATTTGCCTTTCCACAGTATCCATAGACTAAGTGAGAAGCCACCTTTTGGCTTTCTTGAGACCTCTCTCCATGTCCGATTTGATTTTCTTTTGTAGACCTTTCATCTATCACCCCTAATGTCCATGGTGGGCGGGGTAATGGGTTCACTTTCTGCACTTTAGAAGGTGCTATCGTTTCACTAAGTTTCTCAATCACACTATCAGTTGCACTTCTTTTCCGAGTTTGGAAGACTTTTACCTGTGCCTTTGCATTCTCAATTCGTTGGGTTTTCTCAAAGGCCTCCGTAAACGTATTAACTTGAACCGCCGCTAATGCCTCATGGATTTCCAAATTTAGTCCTTGTATAAATCGTCTTATTCTCCTTCGCTCCGTAACCACCAATTCGGAAGCGAATTTAGACAGTCTAGTAAATTTGGTCTCATATTCGGTCACACTCAGGGTTCCCTGACGCAACCCATTAAATTCGTCCTCTCTCCTTTCTTGGACCAAAGGTGGGAGATACTTTTCGTTAAATTCCCTTACAAAGTTCGCCCATGTCCATACCGTCTGTTTTCTTTCCCACTTGACCTTAATTACATTCCACAACGCTCGGGTTGGTCCTTCGAATTGAAATACAACAAAATTTACTTGTCTTTACTCCGTGTAATTCAAAGCCGCGAAGATATTAATCATTGCCTCCAACCACTGTTCAGCTATATCCGGATCAGGCCCTCCTTGAAATTTCGGAGGTAAAAACTTTTGTAACATCTCAAGAGCCATATCCTCTCCTATCTCAGGATTCCGGGATTGATTCATTGGCATTTGACCTTGTTGATCTACCAGTCGTGCTAGAATATTTGTCATTTATTGCATTGTTGTCGCCATTTGATCTCTAGCCTCAACTCTCGGTCCATGTTCTTGCTCGGCCACCGTTTCTCTTTCTTCTCTCGGTTCTTGAGCTTGCCTAGTCCCACGACCACGACTACATCTCCCCTCCATTCCCTTTTCTCTCACACCAAGTTCAAAAGAAACATATCAAGTAGACAAGATCAAATGCAACAAGTACTATACATATGGATATTAACTTGCCACAAGCCAAATACACATGGTAGCGATACAAAGACAAAACAAGAAGATAACAGGACAAACCGTTTCACACTTGGTTAAAATAGCCCCGTCCGATTTCTCACTTCACTTTCTATTTGAACTAAACGTCCGTTCACCTCTTGTACTCATTCTAGTCAAACAAAGCTTGCTAATGTTCCCAAACTGCAAGTTTTAAGCACTTAGTACTGCTTCAACTCTGGAGTACTCGGGCACGAGAATCCGAATTAAGATAATTCACATCTCGAGTTGGCCAGTCCCAAGAGTAAACTATCTACAATCGAGATTCCTACCTGACGTACCTATCAATTGTCCTCAAATACCGGGAGAAAGATTTAAAACCTATAACATTCAAAATTCATAACTTATGCTCGAACGAGCACTGAGTCCTTCATACTTATTCACCACTTAACCCAAACTCACTCCACGCAAAGACCACACAAAGCAGACTCTGATACCAACTGTGACGACCCCACCTCCCCCTAAGGCGAACCAAAGGATTTAGCGGACCACCTGTCCAACTCTCGTCGGGACTCAGTCGTTCACTTCAGTTCTCACTTAAAATCGGAATAAACAACAGGAATAGATATATCAACAATCCAAAATTTAAAGTGAAACTTATATACATTTCTATCTCAAAAGGGAGTACAAACACCGAATATACAAAGGTTCTCAATCCTTCATACATCCAACCCGTGCCGAAAGGTAGGGCGAAAACCATTACAAAAATCTAAAACTAGTCTAGACGAGTCTATACCGAGCTCTTGTCCTTGCTCGCATTCCCCTGTTAAGGAAAACAAAACTAAAGGGATAAGCTAAAAGTTCAGTGAGGTTCCGAACACATAATCAAACAATAGATTCAATGCATTAACCATCAATAATCAATAATTCACGAAACATTTACAATGGAAAGCAATACTAACACATTCATTAAAAGGATACGGGCACACAGGGAGCCATTCATTCGTTCGTTCGTTCATTCATTCTCCTATCATTTTTCTTATTCCTCCAATCATTTAAAAATACATTTTTGTAAGTAAAACCCTCGTTTGCATTGACATTTGTTCGTTCATTTCATTCACCCTCTCCTGCACGTTGGTTAGGCTCCACCGACAACAAGGTAATACTCGAGTATACCAAACATTCACCCAGGGTCACCAAATCTCCCGACCGAGTCCGTTTCTGACTCGAGTCGACCGGCAACGAAGGGCAAGGGCCCAATTCAACCAAACGGCTTACATTCATGTGTAACTAGCAGTTAATTATTTAATCATTGAAAATTTCACATTCATTTAGGTCGAGTGCGATAAAGTACACACTCGCCTAGAAAATATTTAACATATTATCATTCGTTCATAACAAGTCATATAATCAAGAACAAACCACATAGTCAATGAAATATAACAAACAAGGAACACTTACCTATTTACGCAAAATAACGTCCAAAGTGTCCTTCCGAGTATTACCCTTAATCACCAAGGAACCCTAATATAATCAAAAGAACACATTATGTTTCAACTATCAAAGATTTAAGTGATTCAAAGAAAATTCGAATACGTACTAGTACAAAATATAAGTTTTGGTAGTGAGAAGAGTGCATTGAAACCAAAGGATATAAGTAAAATATTTGTAATACTTAGACTCACTCGTAAAACTTTAAAATCTCCATTTGAGTTGAAGTGACAAAAAAAACGTATTTCTATTAGTTGAAAATTTTATTTTTCCAAGGGTACACGTTTCGGCCAGATTCTAACTTATATAACTCAATAAAAGAAGACGCAAATATCCTAGATAATTCATATGGTATTCGCTCTCAAATCGTTATCTAATCCTCGAGTGTAAATTTGGGCAGCACGCCCTTTGTATTTACCTATTTTTCAGCCATTTATGGCTTCATTATTTTCCTCACTCAATCCCAAAGTCACACACAAAATCATCTCATTTCAATAGCCATTCCATAGGCTCCAAGTCATACAAGTATAAAATCAAGGTAGGAACATGTGCGGAAATGAAGGTTGAGTCAAGAAACAAAAGACAGATTTGACGTTGTTTTGCGTAACGGACACAACTGAGACTATGCTTATTTGATTGAGGTGCAATTTATACCGTTTCGAAGCTAAGACAAAGGCCTACAACTTTGATGAAGACCACTCAATCCAGTTTGTAGTGTATCTAAGTCAAAATTGCCATTTACAGAACCCGAATCTCACATTCGGGCTAGTTAACCGCACTATGCGTAAACAACCATAACTCAGGCTACCGAAGTCCAAACGAGGTGATTCCAGGGCGTTGGAAAGCTAAGACATAGCACTACAACTTTTGTGTTTTGACTAAATGCTAATTCAGTACGTATCAAGGTGAACAAACGCGACCAACTTGGTGCACTGTCAAAACTGTCCACTGACTTTACTCCCACGGCAGTCAGGGTATTTTCATCTTTTCATAGGTTACGTTGCTTCGATTGAGTTGAAATTTTGCAGGAAACATCATTCTATACAACATCATTCTATAAAACATCATTCTATGAAACATCATTCTATACAACTTTCATGTTTTATTCTAAGTCTAATTCGGCCTCTACCATAAGAACTGGAACCGGACAGAACTGAATCTACAATTTCCAGAAATCTGGAATTTTGTTATATTCAAGCTATAATTCACATTTGTACCTTAAAACTACCACTACTTTCTCCTTTACAAGATTATATACCATATATATACATCATATAACACCCAACCCATATAAGTGAATAAATCAAAATCCTAACTCAATATTCCTCCCTCCAATCATCAAAACCATTTGAAACAAGTATCACAAGCACAATTCTAACATTAATACCCCACTTAATCATGATTAATGGAGAAAGAAAGAGTGATAAGCCATTATACCTCAAGACAAGACCTTGCAAGAGTGATCCTCCACTACTTCTTGAAATTTTTAGTTCCCTAAGCTTCCCAAGCTTCCAATTGCAAGTTAATCGGTCTAGATTCTTATTTTTTTCATTCAAATGAATCAAACTCAAGATGAAATGGAGTTTCTTCCCTTTGCTTTTCTCTCTCTCTCTCTCAGCCAAGACAAGCAGAAAATGATGAAGAAATGGAGCCAAATGAAGATAAGAAGGCAAAACAATTAGTTTGGTCAAAGGCCCTTAGATGGCCAACAAGTGTCTCCACCAAATTCCACTCATTTTTTCTTTTTTTTTCTCTCTCTCTTGGTCAAGAATTTCGGCTGCCTTGAAGGGCATTTTGGGGTGATTTTTGTTGATATCAAAGTAAGGAGATGAAGGTAATAAAGTAGTGTTCAAGTGGTGTGTTCAATCGGTAGCGCGACACCCGTCGGTCGAAGCCGATTTTCCTTAAATCGCGTATACTAGAGTTTTAACTTATAATTCACTAACTTATTATTATCACTTCTACTCACACTCTTAATGTCATCTAAAACTCACCCTTAATCACCATATTTATCGCACTAGCGGGTCCCACATCGATAATACGTTTCAAATTTAACGTACACTAACTCATACTAGGAAAATGAATTTAAAACTGTACTTGCTTGTAAAAATGCATAGAAATTTTAATAGTTCCAAGGAAAGTATAAAATGTAGACAAAGAAATAAAATAGTGCTGAGAAAATGTGAAAATTTTTTTGGGTTCTCACACTTTTACAGTTCTCTAACTTGTTTTATTTCATTGTTAATAATTCCTCATCAATATTATAATACAACAAATTATATGTCTCTTAATTACATTTTCAAGTATAATATAATCTAACATTCAATAATTTAAATACATAGAATATTACAACTTACAATAAAGCAAATATGAATAGTAAAAGTGGTAAATAAGTTGTAACAAAAATAAGTTTCAATCAATTATAGTATTAAAAAGTAATGAGTAAATGAATTTTTTAAGCTAATTTATTTAAATGTACAATTTATTATCTAAAATTCACAATACAAGCAATATAATATATTATTATATTTATGATGTGTTTCCAAGAAGTTTAAGAAGTGAGTGTGTGTTTGTGTATGTAAAAATGTGTTAGTATGTGAAAATATATTTATGTATGTGAAAATATGTTTATGTGTGTGAAAATTTTTCTTTGTGTGTCAAAATGTATGTTCAAGTTACTGGGGGCACTAATAAAACTTATGTTCAAGTTAGGAATGATGAGGAGGCGCTAGTTGCGAAAGGAAACAATGGAGTCATGTCTGATCTGATTGTTCATACCCTACCAACGAATGGAAGGACAACTGATTGAGGGGAATCAGATAAAGGAAAAGAAATGGCTGAGGATAGGGAGAAGCAAGGGGCTAATCTCGAGAGCAGCAGTGTTAGGACGCCGTCAGCCATGGTACCAATAGGTGTGAACAATAAGGCTGGTGTTTCTGCTTCTCAGAAGCAGCATATTGCAGGTGATAGGGATGACGGAAAGGTCATTGTGAATCATGCCGAAATATTACCTAATGTGGTTCCCCAACTTGAAAAGGAGATTCGATAGGTAGTTATCACGAATCAGTTGAATACTAACATGTAGTTCGTTGATGGAGAGATGACTGGTTATGAAGCTCACATTGGGTGCAAAAGTCTATTGTAGAAATGTCGGTACAGGAGGATGGAGAAGGTATTGATGAGGGGATGGAAGTCGAGCTGCCTCCAGTTGCAGGCAGCTTGTTGCCGAGGATAGTTATTGAGCAAGAAAAAACATTGGCCTCTTCTCTGCTGGCGCTGAATATTGATCAACCTGGTAAAGTTGAGAAGGGATTCAAGCAAGCAAGGGGAAAGGGTGTACAAGCTCGATTTCCATCTGATAGGTAGTTTTGGTCCGCAACTTCTTCTAATAACTCATTCCAGGTTTTGTATCATGATTAATGTAATTCTTTGGAATATTAGAGAGGTGTCTGAAGCCCCAAATCTGAGAAGATTGGTTAAATTAGTACGTTTGCATAGTGTTAAGTTCGTAGCTATATCGGAGCCAAAACTTGATGTGTCTAAAATAGGGCTGCAAACGAGTCGAGTCGAGCTCGACTTAAAAATAGGTGGGCTCGAGTTCGAGCTCGAGCTCGACGAGCCTAAAGAATTGAGCTCGAACTTGACTCGACTAAAAAATACTAGACTCGAGCTCGACTCGATATGGATCGCGAGTTGAAGCTCGATTTTTGGCTCGCGAGCAGCTTGAATCGTGAGCTCGAATTTTTGACTCGTGAGTAGCTCGTTAGCTCGAATTTAGATCTAAGGCTTCTACTCCGTCTCCTAGCTTAAGTTTTAAACAGAGTCACTAATAACAAATTGTACATCATTAGGATCATACAAGAACAAAAAAGAAAACATAGGAATTGAAGGAACGGAGAAATGAAGGAACAAAATCCCATTAGGCATATACATTAACACATTTCAAATCCTTGACACTTCTTCAGGAGCTGCATCAATACAAATGAAAGACAATTTGATATCAAAATAAACTGACTCTGAAATTCCGTTCCCATCCCTCAATTTGAAGCACATTTCTAATCCAAGGTGAAACTCACATCAGATTACAGTCACATTGCCACCTTATCCAACGCAATCATACAAAAGAGTGCAGAAATCACCAATCATCCTAGTCTCAACTAAGTCACAAGACAACTAAAACCCCACCATTCCAAGAAGCTCAGTACAGCAGAATCAACAATTTAACCATTTAAACAAAACCCAGAAATGAAAGCCAGTTACTTTAATCATCAATACCCCAATGTACATTTTCTCTTTTACACATTGTCTAAAAGAAAGCAAAGGACAAGAAAGAAGTGAAATCTCACCTGAGTAAATGCAATTACAACAAGAAGTCCATCAACAAAAAGCAATCCCACATAAACTCCAACCAAAGCATGATCATAATCAAAAAAGGCCTAAAAACTTTTTACTAAATACAATCATAAATTTAGAAATACATGCCACATAAAAGTCTAGAATTTAAATGCCCAGCACTTCATACAAGTTCAACATTCTCGGTCACAAAGTTCAATATCAGAAAATAAGTAAATAACAACCAAAAGCAAGCCAAAAACTTTTTACTATAGAAACATATTGAACTACAAAGTACAAACTAAGCACAATCATTGAAGTCACGAACTTCTTCTTTTCCTCTGATCAGCAACAGAAACATATTAAACCTGGATAAGTTTGCAATGGCAATGGCAATGCCCGGACGTGGAGGGCCCAGTCTGAAGCGCAAAGAGTCACAAAGTTTTAGACAATCTACAAAAGCAGCAACTAAAAATCCTGCCCAGAATTTAACTAATGAACAGCCCAAACAATAAATTAAACAACAGCTAAAAATCATCTGAAAAAAGGGAACTAAAGCAGCCAAATAACTTCCATTTTAGTTGCAATGAAACCAGCCACCAAATAAATCATATACACATATAAAGAAACCAGCAGCAAAAAAACTGAGAATATAGATTACCTAAAACATGAAAAAGTTCAAGGAATAGGCAATGAAATCTCTTGTGCTGACTTCATTTTCTGCAAAGTAAAAAAAATAATAAAGACCAAGATTAAGCCAACTATAAAACATATTGTAATAGATGAAATAGTAATTTACAACATAATTACCTTATCCCTTTTCTTCACCCCGTGTAGCTTACGACACCAATCCCCAGCACACATCAACATCTCTATAGTTTCTGGAGCTAAAGAAGCACGGTAGGAGTCAAGCACTCTAGTTCCAGCACTAAATGTCGCTTTCGAAGCTACGGTACTGACAGGAATGGCTAAAATATCAGCAGCCATCTTAGGCAAAATCTTGTATTTTGTTGTGCTTTTCCACCATTTCAAAGCATCTAAGTTGACAATATCCAGGCTCGACTTCTCCGTAGCAGTGAGAAGGCCATCTTCAAAGTAGATATCCAGCTCATTCTTCTCCGGTTGAACGGGTTCCACAGTAGCAATATGAGATAGAAATTCACACATTCCAGTAATGTGTGTCATTGTAGAGGATGAACTACTGCTACTCTTGCTAACTGGATCATTTGTCACTATTTGACAGCTTGTCCAGAATCTCTTGAACTTGAAACATGCACCTCCACATACTCGGCATATAGATCATACAATGCTTGTCGAACTTTGTTTATATTCGCTTGCACTTCATGCAGAGGATATATCAATGGAAAACAGTAGTTGATAACTCGTATCTTGAGCCTGGGATCCAAGATGGCTGCTATAGACATCATCAGGTTACACTCACCCCAATACTTGTCAAATTTCATCTTCATCTTTATCTTCCAGACCATTGCTTGAATAAAGCTGTCTTCATCGTTTGCTCTGCTATCTAGAAGCGTTTTTATCCGACAAACTTCATTTAAATATAAATTAGCTGTCGGATAATCACTCCCAGATATTATATGAGTCGCATTCCAAAAAACTCCTAAAATACTGCACATATTTTTTACCTTTTCCCAATCTTCTGTGGAAGGACAAAAAGTATAGCTTGGCTCTCTGTCTTTGAATCTCGGGAACACCTCATTGAACTTGAGAGCGCAAGCTAGCATCTCATAGGTCGAATTCCACCTTGTTTTGCAGTCATAAATCAGCACTCTTTCAGGCAATCGTAGCTGATGTACAATTTCACCAAAGATCAATCGCCGCCCTTCAATTTTGTTTACAAACTCTACACTTGCCCTTATGTCATGAATTATTTCTTGAATTTCACTAAGGCCATCTTGAACCATTAGGTTAAGTATGTGAGCACAATATCTCACATGGAATAACTTTTCTTTGGCCAACAAGCACTTGTTTCTCGAGAATGTGTCCTTCAAACATCGTAGTGCGATGTCATTATTTGACGCGTTATCAACTGACACTGTATAAATTTTGGTCTCAATGCCCCAATCCAACATGCATTTGTAAATAGCATCTGCAATGGCAATGCCCAGACGTGGAGGGGGAACATGCACAGAGTTGAGGACCCGTTTTTGTAATCTCCACTGGGTGTCAATCCAATGTCCAGTTATAACCATGTATTCAATTTTTTTGTTCTTGGACTTTCAAAGGTCTGTGGTCAAGCTGATTTTCTTGACTTTACTTAACAAATGCTTCAATTTTTGCTTCTCTCTTTCATACACGGAAAGACAATCTTTCTTGTTGGTAGTCCGGCTAATTTTTTGCCATTCAGGCATCCCCTTTTTCATCATTAAGTTGAAGCCATCTTCCTCCACAATTGAAAAGGGATGCTCATGCATAAGCACCCACTCAGCCGCGCTTTGTCTCATGGCAGCAATGTCAAACTTGCCAGTATGAAAGAGGGAATGAGCATTTGAGCTAGAATCAGCAGTTGAAAATTTGAGTTTTTGCTGGCGTGCCTCTACTATTTTGAGTTTCTCCAATCGTTTAGAACAATTTTTCCGATGCCTTAACAAACTTGAAGTTATACCGGTCTTCGTCTTTTTGAATCTAGATTGGCAATACCTACACTCTGAGTAAATTGTTTTTTTAGGCCCAACTTCCACATCTTCGAAATCATCCCATGCTTCAGATTTTCTGGCTCTCTTTTTCTTTTTAAAAGCATCTAGAGTATCACCTTCAATAGCTTCTTTGTTTGAAGTTTGAACAGGAGCTTGTGTATCGCCTTCTAATTGCTCCTCTTCACTTCCTAATTCTTCATCGCCAAGAGAGTATTCCAGCTCTTCCTCGTTGTCATTTCCACCCTCTGTATCAATGATATTCACATGACTAGTGGAATTCCCACCTGTTCTACCTAGCTGTGAAGACGCATCTTCCGTAGACTTATCCATATTATGATTCAACTATGAATAAAGGAAAATAACAAAACATGATTAGACAGCCATCTTTTACTCTCAAACATTCAATACTATAAAACACATAGAACTAACGAGCTTGTGGTTTTTAATTCTATCAAATTTTTCATATTAAATCATCCCAAGCAGAAAAATATCAGCCAAGAAAAAAGTGCAAAAACCAGCCCGAAAAAAAGCACTTAATCTGTTGAAGTTCCCACCTAGAAAAAAACAGCCCAAACTTTGATGACTTAAAAGTTACTATCATTGTCTCTTCTGAAATGATTCCAGTCAATGGCATTTTAAGAAAAGAGAACCAAAAAAATTGTTCATTTCATCAGTTTTTGTGGTAAGGAAACGATATCCATAAAACTAATTAAGTAATGACGGTTGACTGAGAAATATATGGAATTCTACTGGACTTCTTGTACTCCAAATGATTAATGATCAGACTCTAGGATGACCATAGTTTTATAGCCTTTTGATATCCAAACAACTGGACTAATGCCACCAGTATGACAGCTAATAGAGAGTTTCAAACTATGGGAGCTTCAAGGCTAGCAATTACTACTTAAAAGTTTTAGAATCTAAACTACATTTAAAAGAAGCTTTCTTTAACGCAACACATAAAATCAAGACAAATGGAGCTGATAACAATCAACAAGGTGGACTCAAATAAAATTACAAGAAGAAGAGCACCAAAAAAGCAAAATATAAAAGCTTGAATTGTCTAGGAATTTTTGTTCGTAACTCTCATAACCAGAGGAAAGGACAAACAATGAAAAGAAAATTCTTGATTAGGCAAAATTCCAATGCCACCCCAAATCCAACCAAGTAAGGTGGTCCCAAGTCCTATCAAATTCTAGACATTCCAAATTATTGATTAGTTGGACACCACTGATCTCAATGACATGTTGTTTTACATCACCCCACCAATCATGTCTCTTTGTTTCCATAACTGGACCAAGAGATACATGGAAATGATTTCCTATTCAACTAGTATTTCATCATTTTAAGATATGCAATTTAATATGACACTCTGGAAAAAAATGGTTGTCGATTGATTGATCTTCAGTCACATTAAGGAGATTTATTAGCTGCCCCCAAAAATATAAGATCCCTACTAGTATTACGCAATTCAAGTCGGATAAATTATTACCATCCCCTAATTAATAACAAAGGCAATCTTTAAAAGAGATGTATCTATAGATATGATTCTCTTCCGGTTCTATTTTAATGCAAACTCATTCCAACCAGCACATGAAAAAGGTACTTTTTTAAGTCTAGATGACAAATGCAAACCGCATATTTGTTTATTTCCAACATAACTAAGCCGGCACAACTTTCACCTAAAAGAACATGATATTCAAAGTCAAGAAACCACATATGGTGCAGAGATACCAATAAAGCAGGCCATTTTTCTACTCTGCCACTTTAACCATCAGCATGCATCAAGTTATCGGTTATCATCAGCATGATATATGTATGATTTGGGCAAAATCAAGATTGATTTCATACTTGCTAACTAGAGGGAAGCAGCAAATTTCAGACGAGAGAAAATAATCTACTTACAAATTCTTTAATTGAACAAGTGAAGCTACGACCCAAATGAAATCCCGGATCCAACGTAGGAATTAAGAGAACGGCGAACTAACCTTAAATTGGAAATCAAATTGAGGGCTTTTTTCTTAGAATCTGGATCCGAGGTGGGAAATGAAGGACGAGCAGCGCGAAAAGAAGAAGGACGGTTAGCAGTCGTTAAGAATACAGCTGGGCCGAGGAGAGCCGCCAGGTGTTATTTTGATGGCGATGGGTCCGAATACAGCTGGGCTGAGGAGAAGAAGTCGAATTGCAGACGATTAACTTTACAACATGGCGGTGGTGGCTGTGGCGGCATCGGCCGGTGGCGGTGGTGGCTATGGTGCACTCATGGCGGCTGTGGCTAGGGTTTGTTTGAGAAATTGTGAAGGGAAGACGAAAGAGAGATGCAGGACAGCGGGAGAAGCAATTAGAAATGCAATTCAATTTAGGGAAACAACTTTTGCTCTGAAGTCTGAAGACTCTGAACCTCAGCCCTCTGATGCTTGAATTCCAAGTTCCAACTTAGTAATTAGTTATATAAATAGGGGTTTTTTTGTAATTTCATATGTCTCGTCGAGCCGCTCGACGAGCTGACGAGCTAACGAGCTTAATCTCAGATGGCTCGAGTTCGACTCGCTTAATAAACGAGCCGCTCGAGCTCGACTCGAGTTCGAGTTTGACCGAACTCGAGTCGAGCTTTGACTCGAGTGGTTCGCGAGCGGCTTGATTCGTTTGCAGCCCTAATCTAAATTCGATTACATTCTCTTGCAGTTATCATTTGATTCAGTGATTGTTAATTCGTCAGAGGATCTTTGGATATTTTATAGGTGTCCATTTGTATGTTCGGTAGTGGGAAATTCTAATCAACATATTTCCTTATCTGTGGATACCGAGTCCCATGATTTTTTCATTTGTTCATGCGAAATGTTCAATGGAGGAGCGTAGGGATTTATGGCAGAATTTATTGATTGATAAACCTATTTCCCTTTCTTGGTATATTGGGAAAGATTTTAACATCATAACGGCCCCCCACGAAAAACGAGGAGGTCGACCTTTTTCTGTGTCTGACAGAGTGGAATTTTTGTCTTTCATGGAAGAGGTTGGAATTTTTTATGTCGATTTCTTGGGATCTAGTTTCATATGGTGCAACAATCGGAGAGGCAGAGCTAGAATTTGGAATCGACTAGACAGATTATTAGTTAATGAAGAATGTTCGGACTTTGCTTCATCAATTTCTGTAATTCACTTAGTGAGACATCTGTCTAATCACGCTCCTTTGAAAATTTTGTTTGCATCTAGGTTAGGTAATAAGCCGAGACCATTCAGATTTTTGAATGTCTAGACGTCTAAACCAGAGTTATTGGAGGTGATTAGAAGTGCTTGAAATCTAGAAGTGCATGGCTCTCCCTTACAGGTATTATGCTCAAAATTATTGGCGACAAGAAGGGCTATTCAACAATGAAACAAGCAGTCCTTCAGGAATGTATTTGATGTTGTTCGGGAGGTTGAGCTTGTGGTGATGAGGGCTGAGGTAGGGGTGGAGATTGATGATTCTGAGGTGGCTCAAGCCAAGCTTCAAAATGCTCAAGCGGAGCTTCGTAGAGCATTGTCAATTGAAGAACAATTTTGGTGTCAAAAAACTACAGTTAAGTGGCTTCGTAGTGGGGATCATAATTCCAGGTTTTTCCATGCGGTCGTTAAGCAGAGAAGAGTGCAAGGAACGATACAGAATAAAAAATTCAAATGGGGCTTAGTTGGAGGAGGATGTGCCTTAGCAAACGAGACGATTGCGTATTCTTCAGACCTCTTTACTAGGTCTACGAATTCCAGCCCGATTGTGTTGCATCTAATTCTGCCTGTGATCACGGGAGAGGATAATAGGCTCTTAAAAGATATGCCTGACATGGAGGAAGTTTGGCGAGTGGTGTTCGCAATAGATGGGGAGAGTGCTGCTAGCCCGGATGGCTTTATGGGAAAGTTCTTCACTTTTTCATAGGATGTCATTGCTCAGGATGTATATAGTGCGGTAGTGAGTTTTTTCTGTGGGATAGAGTTGCCTAAAGTTCCACCTCTATTGTGTTGATTCCTAAAGTTCAGAATCCCCCAGGATTTCTCTAAATTTAGGCCGATTGGTCTCTGTAATTTTTTAATAAATTATTATCCAGAATATTGTTGGATTGAGTGGCTTCTATTTTGCCAAAAATTATCTCACCCCAAGAGACAAATTTCATTAAAAACCGGAATATAACGAAAAATTATTTGTTAGCCTAAGAGGTGATGTCGGGTATTGCAAAGAAGTCAAGATGGGAGAATATAGCTCTAAAGCTGGATATGTCTAAGGCGTATGATCGGTTGTCATGGTTGCATATTATTAGTATGTTGCGGAAATTTGGGTTTGGGGAGCAATTCATAAACATGGTGTAGAGATTATTGTCTAATGTTTGGTTCTCAGTTATAATTAATGGGGCGTCGCATGATTTCTTCAAGTCTAGTAGGAGTTTGCGTTAGAGTGATCCGTTATCCTCCGTGTTATTTGTTATTGGGGCTAAGGTGCTTTCACGAGGTTTAAATAACCTGGTGCTGCAATCGAGTTTCGTGGGGTTTAGAGTTCCGACGAGTTGTACTGCTATAATGCATTTAGCGTTTGCTGATGATATGTGATTTTTGCTATGGATCTACTACTTCTTTAAAAAGCATTATGCAGGTGCTCGATGTATACCAGCAGTCTTCGGGACAATTGGTGCATGTTCAAAAAATTGGTTATTTGGTTCATCCATCGCTGCTATCGTCTCGCCGAAGGGTGATTGAGCGTGTCACGGAAATTTTTAGATAGGTTTTTCCATTTCGCTACCTAGGTTTTCCTTTGTACTTTGGAAGGTGTAAATCATCATATTTTGGGAAGTGTGTCAATCTATTCTAGGTAGAATCCTGTCTTGGAAGTCAAAGTTTCTCTCTTCGAGGGGGAGGTTAATCTTGATTAAGCATGTTCTTTCGTCCATTCCAGTGCACTTGCTATCAGCCGCTGTGTTTCCTACCTCTGTTTTTAAAGTTTAGAAAATGTTTGTTCAAATTTTCTGTGGGGTCATCGGGTAAAGGGATGAATTCCATTGGATTCATTGGTCTCACTTGTGTTATCCGGTTAAGGAGAAAGGTGTTGGTTTTAGGAGGCTTAGTGACGTATATATGGCTTTCTCTTGCAAATTATGATGGAGTTTTAGGACAGGGTCTTCGCTCTGGGTAGAGTTTATACGAGCAAAATATTGTAGGTTCCTTCACCCTTGCCAGGTAGAGTTGAGCCGATATGATTCGGCGATATGGAGGAGAATGCTAAATATAAGCTAACAAGTGAAACTATCTATGGCATGACTGGTAAAAGAGGGGTTTTGTCATTTTTGGTATGATAACTGGTTGGGTAGTGATGCTTTATTCCTTAAATCTACGGTGACTCTGGCCCTCTCCTTTAGGGACTTCATCACGAATGGGGATTAGGATGTGAATTTGCTCTCTCAAGCTCTCCCCCAGGATCTTATTCCTTCCATTTTGCAGCAGCAAGTCCCTAAGGGAGTACGTGCGGATGAGGTCGTATGGAGGCCGATTGTGTTTGGAAAATTTTCATTAGCATCGGCTTTTCATGAGGTACGCCTAACTCGTAATACTTATGTTATTCATTCTCAGATTTGGCATTCTCGAATTTCATTGAAAGTGTCTTTCTTTATGTTGGGATTGTTGTTGGGGAGGCTGCCATTGCCTGATGCTCTAAGTAAGTTTGGTGTCCAATTGCTTTCGAAATGTTTTTGTTGTCGAGACGTGTCAAGTGAGTCTTTGAAGCATGTATTTTTGAAGGATCAAGTTGTGAAGGAGGTCTAGAATTATTTTGGTAGTATGTGTAGGTTAACGTGTTCAGGTTCCTCCTTGCAAGCTCATGTAGTGGCTTGGTGGGTTTCTTCACTTAGGTCAGATAGAAGACGATTCATTTTTTCAATTCTTTCAAATTTTATTTGTTGGTAGATTTGGAAGGCTAGAAATAAAGCGTATTTTGAAGGGATCCTGATGCGAACTGCAGATATTTGTCAAACCATTGTTTTTAGAGGTTAAATAAGTGGTGGAGATTCACTTTAATCAGAGGATTGGGATGCAAACATTTCCTTAGTTGTATGACTAGTTAGCTCAACCGGCAAGTGTCTTTGGTTTTAAGTTTGTTCGTTGGAAGACGAAGGAGGTTGGGGTGTTAACGCTGAATACGGATGGTGTTCTAAGGGCAATTTAGGTGTGAGTAGCGGCGCTGGGATCTTACGTAACTCATCTAGGCTGCCTCTAGTTGCTTTCTCGGCTTTTTTTGGGAAATAATCTAGCTTGCACGCAGGGATACTAGCCCTTTTAACTGGTCTTCGAGTGTGTACCCAGAGGGGGTTTAACAATATTTGTATACAATCTGATTCATTGGTCTTGGTTGGGATTCTTCAAAGGCGCCTTCAGTGTTCATGGTAGATTTGAAGGGAGGTAGGGCAGATTTGGAAATTAGTTAAGGACGCGGCAAGGTTTTCTCATTCCTACAGAGAGGCTAATGGAGTTGTTGACATTCTATCTAATATGGGTGTCTCTCATAATCAACATCGTATCATTATTTATGATTATATAAGTGTGTTTTCAAAATTGGCATGTGGGGAAATCCGACTAGATAGACTAGGAATATCTTCTATTAAGAAGATGAGGATAGGCTAGGCCATTGTATTGATCATTTTCATGTTGAAATTTTTGTAACTCTTGTTTCTTTATTTGAATAAAGGTTGGGGTAATGTCCGTCCCCGTATACGGGGTTAGCTGGAAAAAAATGTATGTGAGAAAATTTATGTGTCAAAATATATTAATTAATATACTGGATCATATTTGGGTCATAGGTCTGAGATGACCCAATATGACCCAACTCAAAATTAACCCAATCTAAAGTTGGACAGGTTAAGTATAACTCATTTAAGTGAAAACCCAATATTAATCCACCTAATTACCAAGGTATGACAGTAACTTGCACAACAACTCTGAAAACACACTCAAATACATTAAAATAAATAAATAAATTCTCACCCTTTTTCTTCTTCCACATGCCACCATCACCCATTACTACCTATCACCAATAGTGGCCATTCTCTCTCTCTCCTCCCTTCCTTTCTCCGCACCTCACACTCCCTCCCTCTCTAGTGTCTAGATGTGCGATTGTGACCACTGGTATTTGGTCGCGACTGGCAAGACCAAAGACGTAGAAAAGAGGGGCAATGGGATGCAGGGAAGGAAAAAGGGAGGGAAGGGGAGAGATGTGAGTAAGAAAGAGGGGGAAAAGGTCGACGGTGAAGAAGATGAGGGACAGTGGCAGGTGGTAGGTGATGGTGAAGTTTTTTTTAAAAAAATGTTTAAATATATCCCACTAAAATTTTAAATCTTACAAATATTCCAAAATACATCATCAAAAACATTTTCAAAAACGCCCTCAAAAACATCTTAAAAAACACCTAATAGTCTATAATAAAAGTTTTTTCACATATATACCTATAATAAAATTTCTCATAAACACCTCCAAATACACCTAATTCATATGAACCCATATATAAATAATTGCGGATTGCATTTTGCAAGCCAATTGATAACTCACAGAGTTCATCAACTTCACCTAAAGGATAGGTGTGTGAGCTAGGATCTTCAAGCTTTCAACAAATGAAGGGAAAAAAATCTCTGCTACATCACTAAAAATAAAGGAAAAAAGAGAAAAAAAAAGAAAAAAGAAACAACGAAATAGAGAAAATAATAAATTTGTAAAACTCATTCTATATTAACAAATATACTATTAATTTTCATCAAAATCCATTATCATTGACCCCTCTATTGCATTAATAGTGATATTGATTATGGAATTCCAACCAAACGGCTCCTAAATTGGCTAAAAAGAAAGATTGCTGGTTCAAGAAAAAAGTTGGAGGTCTATTCAAGTGCAACCCATCTGCCCGGTACCTTCTTGCAAATATTCCCATTTCACCGGTAATAATAATATGTATCACTCACCCAAAACCAGTCGACCAAGAGGGCTAAAACCCAAAACCCCACCCACCAGAAAGGGAAGCCAAGAGAAAGAGGAGAGTTTGCAGAGGAGAAAGATTAAACCCAGAGAGAGAGAGAGAGAGAGAGCGAGGAACAATGAACAAGAAAGAGGTCTTCAAATTAGCAAAGGGTTTCAGAGGAAGAGCAAAAAACTGCATCAGAATTGCCAGAGAAAGGGTGGAGAAAGCCCTTCAATACTCCTACAGAGACCGCCGCAATAAGAAGCGAGATATGCGGTCCCTTTGGATTGAACGTATCAACGCCGGCACTCGCCAACACGGGGTAATTGCAGCTAGCTCTAGTGTCTTTTTTATTTTTCTTTACATTTTCTTGTGAATTAATTTTTTTTTTTCATTTCAGTACGCCCCCCCCCCCCTCCAACCTTTGATTGTTGGGCTGTGTTTTTGGTTGCTTGATAAATCTGGATTTAGGTGTCAATATTTTGATGTTTCTGGTTAATTTGAAGCTTAAATGGGTTAAGATACTGAACGGTTTCCGACTATTCTGTGGAGAAAGGCGATTTATTTGGTTGATTATGTTTTTGTTGCTTAAATGCTTCATTTTGTTAGTGTTTTGAATGGTATGTGCTCTTCAAGAATGCCTTTTTTCCTCGCCTGTTGTGGCAAATATAGGCAAGAGATTCCTTTTGTTTTAAATTTTGATGGATTTATATTTAGGGGCTGGGAGGAGGGTAGGTCTTAATCAATGTTTTAAGGACGTTTTTAAGGGCAGTCCTCAAGGCGAGGCAAAGCCAAAATGTCTCAGTTAGTCCATGTTCTAGCGAACACGCACAATGCGCAAATTTGAGGCATAGCCTACGGCGTAAAATATGTAGGCCCTCAGATAAAACCCAAAAAGGTGGCTTGCAAAGAAGCCAAAGTTCTTGAATGAGGCAAATATAAAGGGACAGAAAGCTTTATATGGATTTTTGGCTCTGTCAATTGATACAAGGTGATTAAGAAGCAGAACTCTGCAAAAATTTGAAGGTAATAAATGATTGGTAAAATTCCTAGAATAGAGGAGGCGTTAGGGACAAAGAAGAAGGGCACTATTGGCTGCACAATGAGCTCTGAAGCTTTTTTTTGTTAAATTTTATCCCACCACTGGGGCTCGCTTTTCTACTCACTTTCTCTCAGAGAATACCTGTGGCCACCATTGCTTACAAGTTCCAACTTAGGAGTTTCCTTTTTTAGGAGATCCAGCCATCTCTCTCATGATGTCTCTCACGGAGTGCTACATTCATTTATCCTCAGTCCAGAACATTTGTAACAATGGCAACAAAGTCCATACACAACAATCAACCGTGTTTGGTAACAATGTTCAGACTTAATATCCCAAATGAACCATACAAAACTTCAACCAATTCTCCACTTTTGTGAAACCTATAATGACTCATTAGAAAAGCACCCAGACATTGTGCATTTTGACAAGAACTTCATCATTTTTAAATGAATTGGTGACAATTGTCATTATATGGAAGATAATTTGGAATATCATGATAATGGAGATAGGGCCAATAGTGGAGTTCCTCATGTGGAGGCTGTATATTTTCCTCAATTGATCCTTTGGGCTCTTAAATGGATAATTCTTATTTCCTATTATGAAGAACACTTGTCTGCATAAAGCAAATCTTGGATACGTTTTCCTATTCTTGCTGCTGTTTCAATATTAAAGTTTGGAACTGGTGGGAGAAGCGGCTCAAATGATTTATTCTTTATATATACTGTAGAAAGTGGAAATAGTTAACTTTCTTTGTCATCCCTGACTTCTGCACGCTTGGAGCTCTGATAATGTGAGGAACGTTTTTCATAGATGTATTTTATGTAGACTAAATTTGAATAGGTATACTGTTTATATATGTTTATTTATGATTTTGCACACAGAGGCATCTCTATGCTTGAAATTCATATGTAGATAGTAAAATGAAGTTACATGAGGTTGCTACATATTCACCTTATTGGAAATCTATAGCTCATATGGGTCTAAGCCATAGGAAAAAAGAGAGAGCAATTCATTCTAGATTTGTTATTCCTTTAACTTTGGTCTTTTTTGAGCTTGTAAAGAGGATTAGATGGACGATATATATTATGAATATATTTAGCCTGTAAATTGTCAGGATAAGATTTAATTGTCTTAGGGTAGATTGTCAGGAATTGCATTTTGTTGATTACATCTCAGAACATGTAGGTATGTGCAATTTCTCAGTGTATACAACCAAATCTATCATATTCACTACCATTAGCCCTGATATGCGTTTTCTTCCCTGGTTGTTTGCCAAATATAGATGATATTTTTCTGTTTCTACTTTATATATTTTTAAATTCTCTACTTGAAACGGTTGATGATGCTTTAGTAGTGGAATACCTGCTCGTTAGCACATCTCTTATTACCTACTGAGCGATCCAACTCTCAAAGGTGTTGTCATTTATTTCTTACAATAAGCAATTATCTCTCCTCTCCAATGAAATGGTTCTGTACTTATAGACTTGATTGCTTCTCTCAACCATTACGTCTCTCTTTGGATTTGAATTTGTCAGAATTTCAGGCAATTGACACACCGCAGGCACCTTAGAAAAAAGTTTGAATAGTCATTTTTCATTTTTATGGGCTCACATGAACAATCTCTAATTATAAGAATTGGGTTTTAAGAAAGCCTTTCAATGGCCTATGATGCTTGTTTTCTTAACTAATTCATTTACCTTTTCTTGGTTATTTGGATAAGTCAGCTTCTCTGTCCTTGATATGTGCACTGTACTTTTGTTATTTCTATTTCTACCATTCCATTCCATTTGGTTCAAGACGAGTATTCCGGGTGATGCTGCATCTTGGGATTGATTCTCTCTGGGATGACAAATTTCTCTTCTGAATACTGTGCTTGTTTCAAAAGCCATGATTTCAAGATTTTACTCATCTAACTCATCTTTTGTTTCATGGTCTTCGGCAGATGATTAACCTTTCTCTTTGACTTCCTTTATAGGTTAACTACGGTAACTTTATGCATGGTCTGATGAAGGAGAACATCCAACTGAACAGGAAAGTCCTGTCAGAACTTTCTATGCATGAACCACACAGTTTCAAGGCTTTGGTTGACATCTCACGCACTGCATTCCCCGGGAATAAGAAGCCTGTGCTTGCTCCCAAAAAGGAAGGACTTGCAGTTGTCCTGTAATCATCTATGTTTACCAGCAAATGCTTTCTACCTGATTGTGTCATATCAATGTTTTGCGCTTCTCTGGCTGTTTCCTTTGGTTAACAGCTTCTTGAAATGGATGAAAAAGAAAATTGGATGTAAATCCTTGATCAGTATACAAACTTTTATCCTTTTCTGGAAGGACTCGAGCCAGAATTTCGTGAAGTATGATTAGCTTCTTGAAGAGTTTGGCTAATGATTTGAACTATAAAACTTAGGTCTGCACATTTTTATGCTTTCTGGCTTGCAGGATTTTCTTTTTGGATATTTGGTAACTAAACAAAGGAAAGACTTGATACCTGGGATCTTGAAGCACTATTATAACTCTATAGCAACTGCTGATCACAGCTAGAATAACGGCAAAAAGAAGAAAAGACGAAATATTAGAAGAAGGTGAAATAAGAAAGATTTCGTTACAAGCAGGCTACTATTTCATAAACCCTTCAAGAAGATAGATCGCATTCTTCAGAGGTGGAATCAATCATGCCATTCTGAGCATTTCCATTCAAACAAACGTTTCCATTAAATAGGGAAATTCTAGAGTATGCAAGAAATTAGTGTCTATGAAGTGCTTCTGATGGAAGAATTGCTCTTACTATATGCAACGTTAAGAAGAGTTGGTCTCTTGATTGCCATTGTCAGACACATTTTTCGAACATTGAGTTCCAAAGAACGGCAAGTGCATCTTTTACCTTAACAATGTAAAAACAATCACACCCTTCAATCCTCAAAACAGCTAAAAGGCATTTCGTAATACTTCAGAATTAGAAGTGTCTAGCCATTTTTTGATTCTCCAAATACTTTCTTCCTTGGACCTAAATTCTTATGCCTGATTGTTCTGCCGTATAAGGAGAAATCAACTCTCAAATTGAACGGTAACCAAGCTCATAGGACGGTTTGGAAAGGCACAGAGGTTCAAGTTCTGCTAACTAATGTATAAAATGCTAAGCAGCAATTTTCTATCAATTGGAAATTTACAACTCCGTATTATACTCTTTATGCAAAATTTAGAGTCTCTCGTGTCCAAATTCTGTCTACCTAAACTGGAAGCTTTGAAAGGTACCCCTTAACCAGCATAATTATGCAAAAGATGTATTCTTTAAATCCAAATTAGAGCACATTTTAAGACTGAATAGTCGTGTTGTGACAGCCCCACCTCCCCCTAAGGCGAACCAGAGGGTTCGGCGGACCGCCTGCCCAGCTCTCGCCGGGACTCAGTCGAACCTCAATCAAATCTGAAATAAAACCACAAGATGAAATGAAGTTCACCAAACTATCCAAGTTTGCTTCCGAATTAGTGGCCACGGAACCAAGAAGGGTAAGACGATTTATACAGGGATTGAATCTGGAAATTCAAGAAGCACTAGCAGCGGTTCAAGTGAATACGTTTACAGAGGTCCTTGAGAAAGCCCAACGAATCGAGAATGCAAAAGTACAGATAAAAGCCTCCCAAAATCGGAAAAGGGGTACACCTGGTAGTGTGACTGAGGAACCAAGTGAATCAATAGTCCCTTCCAAAGTGCAGAAAGTGAACTTTTTGTCCCACCTACCATGGACAATAGGGGCGTTAGATGAACGATCTACAAAAGGAAGTCAAGTAGGCCATGGGGAGATTTTTCAAAAAAACCAACAAGTGGCTTCTTCCTTGACTTGTGGCTACTGTGGAAAGGCCAATCACACTGAGAGTGATTGTTGGAGGAAAGGCTGGAAGTGTTTGATTTGCGGAAGTGGTGACCACCAGGTTAGCAACTGTCCGAGGAAACAGTCACGTGAAAGTAGTACCCAACAACTGGAGGGCACTAAATCAAAACAAACGAATGAAAGAGGGAACCGAACAAAAGTACCAACAAGGGTATATGTGTAGACAACCAACAAACTCCTGAGCCATCTGAAGGTAAAAATTTTGAGGGCGAAATTCTTTTAAGGGGGAGAGGGTGTGAGAACCCGTACATTTTCTTATTTTCTAGGTTTTATGTTAATTAATTTCATGTTATTCTGCATTTTCTTTATTAGGAAAATTTTCTAGGTAATTTGTATGAGTAAATATAGTTTTTCGATGATTTTTCTAGTATCGGTTAGTTTTTGAGAAATTAAGAGCGTATACCGGACGTGGGACCCGCTAGTGCGGAAAGTTCGGAAAAATTCGGCCAGTTAGGTTAAGTTTTGGATACCGGATTTATTTTAGCAGGTGTTAAGAGATAACTAGAGGTTACTAAATGAGTTGGTGTGAGAGGGACAAAAGGATAGCCATGCATTAATTGGAGTGACAAGTGTCACTTGGAGATGCATTCTTACATTTGACCACTATTCACCATTGTACCAAATAAACCAAAAATTGACCAAAAATCATCTTCATTTCAAGCTTCTTGTGGCCGGCCATCTTCAAGGGAAAAGAAAGGAAAACCTCTCCAAATTTCTTGCTCCAATCTTGCTCAATCCAACAAACCAACCGATTAATCTTGAAGTTTCTCCATAAAAACCCTTAGTTTAGTGATTGTGAGGTGATTAGTGAAGTGGTTTGGAAGACTAAGGTGCTAAGTTGTCTCCTTTCTTTGGATGATAAGGTGAGTAGCTAAGGAACCTCTCTTTTCTATCTAATGATGTTTAATTAGTGGCTTGTGGTAGTCTAAGAGGTGATTTTGTGGGCTATTTCATGATTTTGGTTGAGATTGGTGAATTTTTCTATTTATTCATGATTTTTCTGTTTTTATATGTTTAATATTGATTGGCCATGGATGATGGTTGGGAATGATCTAAAATGAAGCTAGGGTACGTAAATTATGGCTATTTGCGGAAAATTTCCGCTTTGAAAGGAAATTTCGGAATTAGGGTTTCAATTAACCCCATTCTGCCCGGTACTGTTTCTCCTAGTTAGAGACCTAATTAGCCTTGGGTTAAAACATAAAAGTTGTAGAGAATGATATTTTATAGTTGCCTGCAAAATTTCAGCCGAATCGGAGCAACGTAACCTATGAAAAGACCGAAAGACCCCTACTGCCCTGTTTCTATCCGAAACTAATAATCCGCTTCTGTAATTGGTTAGTTTGATCGGGAATACTACTGATTTGGTTGTTGATGTCTTCTTAAGAAATATAGCCTGGTATCCTAGCTTTCAGATGATTTTGGAATCACTTGAATTAGAGTTGTATGTGCTGAGATATAATTGAATGAATCAGGACTGCTAGTTGAACTGCGAACTGAAAAATCTGGGGTTGTTTTGGTAAATTTGCCCTAGATACATTGCAAACTGGACTGAGTGGCCTTCTTCAATATTGTAACCCTTTCTCTTAGCTTCGACCACACTTAAGGTTCCCTGGCGTAGTCTAATAAACTCATCCTCCCTCCTTTCTTGAACTAAAGGTGAGAGATACTTTTCATTAAATTCCCTTAGGAAGTTAGCCCATGTCCATACAGTTTGTTCTCTTTTCCACTTTGCCTTAATCACGTTCCACCATGCTCGAGTCGGTCCTTCAAATTGAAATACCGCAAAGTTCACTTGCCTTTGTTCGGTATAGTTCAAAGCTGCAAAGATGTTGATCATGGCCTCCAGCCACTGTTCGGCTACATCCGGATCAGACCCTCCAAGTAATTTTGAATGAGCAAACTTCTGAAACCTCTCAAGAGCCCGATCTTCTCCTATTTCAGGGTTCGGAGGTTGATTCACAGGTATTTGACCTTGTTGGTCCACCAACCTTGCTAAGATGTTTATCATTTGTTGAATTGCCGTCGCCATTTGGTCCCCGGCTTCAACCCTCGGTCCTTGCTCTTGTGCAGCTGTTGTTTCCCTTTCCTCTCTTGGCTCTTGAGTTCGTTTATTCCCACGACAACGTTCACGTCCACGACTACGTCTCCCGTCTATATATATGTTTTCCCTCTCTCTTTTCTTTTCTTTTCCCCCCAAAAAGGTAATTTAGTGAATAAACACAGTAAATTGACTAAAGTAACAAATTCCAGCATACCAAATACACAATTAAACATATACACACATAACACACCATATATCAAGAAGACAGATGATCAAATACACAAAGGCATATCAAATTAGACAGATAATCATATGCACAAATACACCAACTAACGTCATGTGTAACAATAATATAAGGGCAAATCAAAAGAAAAGGCGATATCGTCCTAGTTTCAGCTGAATAACTCCGTCCGGTCTCTCACGTCACTTACTATCCAAACTAGATATCCATTGACCTCTTGTGCTCATTCTAGCCAGACAAAGCCTGTTCATGTTCCCAAAATGCAAGTCTCAAGTACCTAGTAGCTAGCATCGCCTCAACTCTGGAGTACTCGGGCACGAGAATCCGAAATAAGATAATTCACATCTCGAGCTGGCCAGTCCCAAGAGTAAACCATCTACAATCGAAATTCCTACATGACGTACCTATCTATGGTCCTCAGATGTCACAAGAACATTTAAGGCCTATAACAATCCACAATTCATAGCTTATGCTCGAACGAGCACTTAATCCTTCATACCTATTCACCACTCAGTCCAGGCTCACTCCGCGCAGAGACCACGCGAAGCAGGCTCTGATACCACCTGTGACAGCCCCACCTCCCTTAAGGCGAACCAGAGGGTTCGGCGGACCGCCTGCCCAGCTCTCGCCGGGACTCAGTCGAACCTCAATCAAATCCGAAATAAAACACAAGATCAAACGAAATAACAATCCAAAACTTAAAGCGAAACTTATATACATTTCTATCTCAAAAGGAAGTACAAATATCGAATATACAAAGGTTCTCAATTCGTCATACATCCAGCCCGTGCCAACCACTAGGGCGAGAACCATTACAAAAGAAAAAAACTAGACTAGGCTAACCTACACTGGGCTCTCGTCCTTGCTCGCATCCCCCTGTTAAGGAAAACAAAACTAAAGGGGTGAGCTAAAAGTTCAGTGAGGTTCCGAACACATAGTCAACAACAAAGCCAATACATTAACCATCGATAATCAATAATTCAAGAAACATTTACAATGGAAAGCGATAATAACACATACATTAAAAGGATACGGGCTCACAGGGAGCCATTTGTTCGTTCGTTCGTTCGTTCTCCTGTCATTCCCCTTATTCCTCCAATCATTTGAAAATGCATTTTTGTAAGTAAAACCCTCGTTCGATCGTTCATTTCATTCACCCCCTCCTGGACGTTGGCCAGGCTCCACCAACCTACAAGGTAATACTCGAGTATACCAACGTTCACACCCAGGGTCACCATATCGCCCGACCGAGTCCGCTTCTGGCTCGAGTCGATCGGTAACGAAGGGCAGGGCCCAGTTCAGCCAAAAGGCTTACATCATGCACAACTAATGTATCAATCATTAAATCGTTGAAAATTTTCACGTTTCATTTAGGTCGAGCGCGATAAAGTACACGCTCGCCTAGAAAATTCGTTTTGGAAATCATTGGAAATACTTAACACATTATCAAACAATAACAACAAGTCATGAAGTCAAGGAGAATATAACAAACAAGGAACACTCACCTATGTACGCAAAACAACGTGCAAAATATTCTTCCGGATATTATCCTTAGTCACCGAGAAAACCTAAGATTAAACGAGAAAGAATATTACAGCTTATCTAGCACAAACAATTAGGTGAAATCAAAGAAACTCAACAATTGATGAGTAGAACGTATAAAAAGACTTTAAAGTGAAACGAGAACAAGAATAATTAGGGTTTTGTAGACCAAACGTAAAACCAAACTAAAGACAAGTCGGAATCCAACTAGATAGGCTAAGAAATACTGTTTTCGGAATCGTTTATATGGTTCAAAATCATCTCATATTCAAGTAGATCTTATACACTAAAGGTCTTAATGAAATTCATGAAAAAAAAGAGGTCAAAATACCCAAGAAAATCCTAAACCACTCCTCTTTATTTGGGTAAGAGTAAGTACACATTTGGAGTTTCCAATTGAAGAAGGATCAAGTTTTAAGATGGAAAACGATCATAGTATTTGCCAAACGAAAAATATACAAGTTCAAATAGAAACTTAGCCCTCGAGCGAAAATTTGGGCAGCACGCCCTTTGTATTTACCTATTTTCCAGCCATTTATGGCTTCATTATTTTCCTCAATCAATCCCAACATTACACACAACATAAATAGCCACTCAATAGGCTCAATGTCATATGATTACCAAATCAAGCTAGGACATGTGCGGAAATGACGTTTAGATTGGAAAACAAAAGGCAGATTTGCTGTTGTTTAGCGGAACTAACACAACTGAAGCGCCACTAGTCGGATTGAGGTGCAATTTACACCGTTTCGAAGTTAAGAGAAAGGGCTACAATATTGAAGAAGGCCACTCAGTCCAATTTGCAATGTATCTAGGGCAAATTTACCAAAACAACCCCAGATTTTCTAGTTCGCAGTTCAACTAGCAGTCCTGATTCATTCAATCATATCTCAGCACATACAACTCTAATTCAAGTGATTCTAAAACCATCTGAAAACTAAGATACCAGGCTATATTTCTTAAGAAGACATCGACAACCAAATCAATAGTATTCCCAGTCAAACTAACCAATTACAGAAGCGGATTATCAGTTTCGGACAGAAACAGGGCAGCAGGGGTCTTTCGGTCTTTTCACAGGTTACGTTGCTCCGATTGGACTGAAATTTTGCAGGCAACTATAAAACATCATTCTCTACAACTTTTATGTTTTAACCCAAGGCTAATTCAGCCTCTAATTAGGAGAAACAGTACCGGGCAGAATGGAGTTAATTGAAACCCTAATTCCAAAATTTCCTTTCAAAGCGGAAATTTTCTGTAAAAATAGCCACAATTTACGCACCCTAAATTCATTCTAGATCATTCCCAACCATCATCCATGGCCAATCAATATTAAACATATAAAAACAGAAAAATCATGAATAAATAGAAAAATTCACCAATTTCAACCAAAATCATGAAATAGCCCACAAAATCACTTCTTAGACTACCACAAGCCACTAATTAAACATCATTAGATAGAAAAGAGAGGTTCCTTAGCTACTCACCTTATCATCCAAAAAAAGGAGACAACTTAGCACCTTAGTCTTCCAAACTACTTCACTAATCACCTCACAATCACTAAACTAAGGATTTTTATGGAGAAACTTCAAGATTAATCGGTTGGTTTGTTGGATTGAGCAAGATTGGAGCAAAAAATTTGGAGAGGTTTTCCTTTCTTTTCCCTTGAAGATGGCCGGCCATAAGAAGCTTGAAATGAAGCTGATTTTTGGTCAATTTTTTGTTTATTTGGTACAATGGTGAATGGTGGTCAAATGAAAGAATGCATCTCCAAATGACATTTGTCACTCCAATTAATGCATGGCTATCCTTTTGTTCCTCTCACACCAACTCATTTAGTAACCTCTAGTTATCTCTTAACACATGCTAAAATAAACCCGATATCCAAAACTTAACCTAACTGGCCGAATCTTTCCGAACTTTCCGCACTAACGGGTCCCACGTCCGGTATACGCTCTTAATTTCTCAAAAACTAACCGATAATAGAAAAATTATCGAAAAACTATATTTACTCATACAAATTATCTAGAAAATTTTTCTAATAAAGAAAATACAGAATAACATGAAATTAATTAACATAAAACCTAGAAAATAAGAAAATGTACGGGTTCTCACACGTGTGACATGCCAAAGTCACTAGGACTTTAGTATGGAGAGCTACTGTCACTCGGAGAATAAAAGTCGGGTCGTTATGCAAAAGATGTATTCTTTGAATCCATGCAATTCAAGCTTCAATCTATTTTCAGGCAAGGCTTCCACTTTTATTCAACAATATGGACAATCAGCAGCAATGCAATGATCAAGCATACTACACAACAATACTCCTTACATTTCTGACCCATAAAACATCATCATACAACTAAAGACTTCCAACTTTGAAAGGGAAGAAAAAGCACAATGCTAAGCCGTTACAGGAAAAGACGCTAACTCTTACTACACTTCAAGAATAAGTAATCCTGCAGCCTCCAGTAGCTCCTTCGCACAAGCCTGTTGCTGATCCTATACAGACTGACTACAAATACTAAGCCTGCCTAAGCTAACAAACCTGCAGAACTAAAACTATTGCATTTTAAGTGCTTCAGATGATCATTGTCTTCTGGGTGCCTCAGCCTCCAATGTTTTGCATTGCTATCATGACTTCACGAAGCACTTTCTGAAGAAGCATGATCATCTTTCTTGGCCGTAAGATTGATGTCTGAATCTGGATTATCACCTGAACCATTCTCTTTCAGGGTGTTTTCATCTTTCTTTGCATTGAGAAAACGGCCTCCAGTTCCTCTTGCTCGTCTCAGTGCATGCAAGTGCCGAGATTCATGCAAATAAGGCTGCAAGAGTGGTTTTCTTTATAAGTTCCTAACCATTGGTACCAAAAGTTTTGCCAAAAGAATAGCATACAGAGTAGAATGAACAACATTAACATTTCCGAGTATATACTCTAGGCACTTGGAGAATATTTATGAAAATTCCAAGGGTAAAATACCACAATGAAATGCCAAAGAGCTAAATTATCAAAACTCAAATTCCTGACATACACAATACAATGTGTTTGAACCATAACTGAGTGTAAACCTGGGATACACAATACTGTTTTACCACAAGCAGGTGCAGAAAAGCACAAGGAAGTACTTTACCTGTTAAACTCCTGTGCTTTATCTATTCATATATTTGTGGATAGTGCAGTATGTTTACCGGGCATGCTGTTTTGAATCAATCACCATTGTTGCCAGGAATAAACACTAGATCTTAACTGTTATTTGCACTACCTCTCTGCTTCAAGTAATAAGCTTAAAGTGCATTCCACTCCATGTTTAGTGGTAATTATCTCAATGCATAAATTATTGCATAAGATCCTGAAACTAGTTTATCTTTATCAATTGCTGTTATAGAGTACATCTCTCAGCTTGTAGACTTTGTACACTGTTTTCACGATTACTAGTAAGCCTCCACATTTAATACCTCAAACATCATATACCATTGGTTCCCACTCTCAACTACAAGATGAAATTTTCTACTTAATCAAAACTAAGATAAGATCCTTCAAGCAGCTTTGAAGTTCTTTATGCAGCTTTCTTGTGGAAAAGAAGACAGATCCCAAATTTGACCAAAAAATCAAATTTGAAAGAAAAAAAATAACATAAATCTTTATTTGCTTGACCTAAAACTGAGACCCATTTCAAACAATTACAGGATGTAACACAAATCTTTAGTATAATAACCCTAATAAACAGAAAAAATACTACTAAAACAGGGAATAAACATTAAAAATATAAAAACAAGACACTGAAAGTGCCGAAAGGTCCAAGATTATGTAAATTTCTTCAAACTCCCACAATCCAAGATTGCGACAAGCACCAGTCTTACTAAAATCTTCCCTTCTATTGGTTGAATGACACCGTAATACAGGAAACTTGAAAGAGGCATGTTCTACCTTTCAATCCAAATCTTCTTCAAGATACTCTGGGAAGTTCTCCCTTCCAGAAACTAGGAATTTGTCATAAAACTGGAAAAGATGAAATGCATGAGGAAACCAAACTATGGTAACATTACATTAACCAAAAGGCAATATTTACATTGCTTTTATGTTGGCTTGCCAAGGCTCCACGAGGAAAAAGGAAACCTAATGTTATTATCAAGCAATGGTGTCATACCAAAATCAATACTGAGCCCAGTTACCCCAGAGAGAGAGAGAGAGAGAGAGGAAGAAGAAGAAGAAGAAGAAGAAAGAAAGAAAGAAGCAAATGGAGTAGGTAGTTATGTAGACAGTAAGTAAATGTAGTAGGTTGCAAGTTCAACATATCTTGGAGATGATAGTGTCATGTCAGAGAAATCTCAGCCGTAGCCCACACAATTAGTTTCAAGTTCACTCATGTCTTGATCTGCTTATAACCATGTTGACCGACAAAACCTATTTGTTCTCATTAACCTAATTAGCTTATTGATCACTATCATCAATTAAATAGTTTAAAACAATAAATTTGTTATCTCTTATATACATATTCTAGTGCTATTATGAAATTGTAAGTAAGATATAGTTTCAGATACATCAATTTGACTATATAGTTGAGTTCATAAACATATAATTATTAAACTCATCTTCCTGCTACTAACGTGCAATTTCTTGTGATTAGTGGTAAAAATATATGTGTACCTGTTTTTCTTAAAAATATGACTGAGCTCGATTTTTAATAGGTCTTATGAAAACAATCTCAAGGCAACCTGCTATTTTCATGTCATGACCATATCCTATCAGAAATTATTATTAACGTTGAAGTATTAAAGCGCCGCCAGGGTCGACATATTCATACTTCCCTAGAGTCTATGCTCAAATTTTTTTGCAACCTCAAGCAACTCTGAATAGGTTCAAAGACTCGAACAAGTCAAAAAAAGAAAGCCATATTCTCCCACGACACATAATTCTCCCAATCATTTGTCAGAAGAATGAACAACATACAATATTTACATAACTAGTTCGATACTCAGGAAAGTCAACATAGACATGGATAAAAACAGGACTCAGATGTTCACAAAACTCTTCCACATTAATTGTGCTTGTTAGATATTTCCGCTTGAGGAAAGACTTCTGAAAATATTGACTCTAATTCTATTTTTTAAACTCAAATTCTTAAATATTTTTTCTGGATTAAACTACGGCATTGAAATGAAGAATTCTTGTCAGTATGTAACGAAGTGTACATTTAGTATTCAAGGTAAATGGAGAATCTTTTGCAGCAAAAACTCTGTATTAGATATTTTCAATTAGTTAGAGCTAAAGCACATTAAAGCACTAGTGATCTAACTAAATCAGTCTAATACCTCATCATAGGTCAAACAATATAAAACACCAGCCTAAAACCATTTAGGTTGAGAATTGATAATTTATATGAGCAAGTACCAACATCAATCAGAAACTGAGGTCGGATCTACGAACAAAGACAATTTGCAAAAGATAATAAACCAATCGATGAACCAACGAATTTTAACTAGCTAAGTAGATTGCATGTAAGCTCATAGCACACCTTTCTAGACTTAAGAGCTTTATTTTCTGACTCAGCTTTAGCACGAGACTGTCGGCGTCTCAAGATGCCATGATATTGTTTTGCATTGACAAAAACAGGTTCTTCAACAGCATCAGATGGCAAAGGAACACCAGCTTGCTGAATTCCCATCAACTGAAGGTGGACCTGATAAAAGCCAGATATCAAATGCCCCCTACTTTGGTGGCTAAAGGTTATGTTATCAAGACCAAATCTAATCTACATTAAGCAATAGTAGATAAAGAGTTTAAGTTGAATGAAATACCATCGGTTGTGTAGGATAGGGTTGCGCAGCATATGGCTTATTATCATAGGGAGCAAAGATACTTCTATAGTAAGGATCTGGATAAGGGTAACCAGCTTGTGCCTGTGACATAGAAACCTCCAGTTAGAACAACTTAAGAGCAAATACATTACATTAGGCTCAAAAAATATGCCATCCAAGCCTACAGGTTAAGCAGTATAAATAGTGAATTCGTAAGACTTCCGTTTCTAATCAAAGTGAAAAAGAAGTACAAGTTGAATTTACTTCATTTGCTCCAAAGAAGACACAGAGTTCAGTTATTGAATTATTTTGATGAAGTAGCAGGAAGATGATTTGAAATAAACTCAAGATAAAGCTAAATAAAGATAATCACATAATTTGAAGAAAAAGCTAAAGACAAATAAAGATAAATCTAAAGGGATGGGCTAAATCCACACCCTCCTATCCTAAATCCATACCCTATATGCCATAATGACATTGAAGCCCTTAACATTTAATGGGTTTCCTTCAAGCTTTATTGCTTATTCCAATTTATGCTTTCAAATAATAGAAATGATTTGCTTTCAGTATTATTGTGATTATTATTCCAATCTTTTTATATTTTACATGTTTTCTAATTTTACACTCGCTTTATAAAAGCTATTTAATTGGCAGTGAATTTACCAACACAAGTTTCATGGCTTTAGAGATTTTGGGCCTATCTGATGTGTAATGTAAACTTTAATTTTTATTATGAATTATCAAATTTTACCATACTATGAATATTTCTTGCAAAAAATCTGTTCTTTTTTTTTAAAAAAAATTTAAGTATAATCCAATGAGATTCTGATTACTACAGGATCATGTGCAATAAAACTAGTCTTATTGTTCACCAGATGTGATTCTTTTCCATTTATTTTTGCCTGAGCATTAGCCATGATATTTTGTGTTTAACTCGTGTGAAAAAAACTGTCCCTTACAATGATATTTTTTTCTAGACAATGTTTTATGCAACACTAAATGTTAAAAAGAACAAAGAATATATTTAGAAAAGAAAAACATAGGAAATATTCGAAAGAATTATGTAGGCAATTTATTGCTATCGTATGGAGGGACGACTTCATTACGTGCAAAAAGGTATTAATTTACTCACTAAATACTAGGGGTTTTAGTGTCTTATTGGTGCTTAGGGTCTAAAAGTTCCTATCTACACCTGAGTAGACCATTACATAATTTGAGGATAACCTTCCATACTCAAATCCCTTATCTCCTTGGGAGCCAAGACTCCTTTATAAGAATGAAGAAGAAACGAGAAAAGATGTGGTATGGAAACTTTAAGGGGCAAGAAACATCAAACTCTTTGTCTTGTTATCTAAAGTAAATTAAAACATTTAATTGAAGAATGGCACTCAAGCATTATGCTCAAATTCTCCCCAAAAGAGGCATCACAGAAACACTAAAGACAACCTAATATTCTTCCCAGCAGATACATATAGAAATACAATGATGGAGCCAAGGGGGGGCAGAGGGGGGCCATGGCCCCCCCTAAGTTTTGAGAATTTTAATTCATAATATGTAAATATGTGTGTAAAATAAAATTGGCTTCCCCCTAAATTTTTACAATTTTAGTTTATATTATGAGAGTTGATATATATATATATATATATATATGAATTAGTCATCTTTGAATGGAATGGCTTGCAAGCTTTAATTTGCCATGAATGTCCATATGCCTATTACATTCATTGTTTGGCTCATAGGCTTCAACTTGCTAATGTTGCAGCTTTTAGAGAAGTAGCTACTGTTCACCAATTCTTCTCCAATTTAGTTTTCATTATCAACATTATTACTGCATCTTGCAAACGTAATGATGAATTAAAGGAGGCTCAAGCAATTGAAGTTGCTACTAAGATTGCTAATGGTGAACTTGAAACTGAAAGGGGGCTTAATCAAATTGGCACTTTAAAACGAGTTGGAGATACTCATTGGGGTTCTCATTTGGATTCTATTTCTAGTTTACTGAAAATGTTCAATGCTACTTGTGTGATTTTAAGTAACATTGCAGTAGATGGAGGTTCATACTCTCAATGTGGAGATGCAAATTTTGCTTTGAATCAGTTATTATCCTTTAAGTTTGTTTTCACTTTGCATCTTATGAAAGACATTATAGAAATTACTCGTCTTCTTTGTATAGCATTGCAATGTAAATCTCAAGATATTTTGAATGCAATGCATCTTGTCTCAAGCACAACAATGCAACTGAAGAATTTTCGAGATTCGGGATGGGATGATTTCTTGGTGAAAGTTAAATTATTTTGTGAGCAACATCCAATTGATATCCCATGTATGAATGCTCAATATATTGCAAGACGTGGTAGATCTCGAAATCATCATGATGAGATTAGTGTGGAGCATTATTATCGAGTGGATATATTTCTTGCAACAATTGATTATTAATTGCAAGAGTTACATAGCAGGTTTAATGATCATACCATGGAATTGCTTGTTTTGAGCACTACTTTAGATCCTAGAAATGGATTTATGCTGTTCAAGATTGATGATATTTGTATGCAGAGAAGTTCTATCCGAATGATTTTATGGAGCAAGAACTAGTACGTCTAAGAATAAAACTTCAACATTTTGAGCTCAACATTCCAAATCATCTTGAATTGCAAGAATTATCTGGTATTAATGAGTTATGTCAAGGCTTGGTGAAGACAAGAAAATCAGTGATATATTCTCTTATTGATAGATTGATTAGACTTGTTCTTACTCTTCCTGTATCAACTGCAACTACAGAGCGGGCATTTTCAATTATGAAAATAATCAAGACAAAGCTCCAAAACAAGATGGAAGATAATTTCTTGAATGATTTGTCTAACTGTGTATATAGAAAAGGAAGTTGCTAAAAATTTTAGCAGTGATTCAATCATAGATGAATTTAGTTCTATGAAAGAGCGTAGAACTCAATTTACTTCAAAGAAAAGATGTTGAAATTTCAAAGTATGTTAACATAACTTTTATCTTTTTTCAATTGAAAATAGTTACATTTATATTACATGGTTATATATATATATATATATATATATATATATTGCATAGGTGACATATTGGAGAGCATCTTCTCATAATGTGCAAATTGGATGGTTTGTAATGTTATAAGATATTTAATCAAATGTTATCTTTTTTGTTAATTTTTGTTATGATTGTACCGCATATTTATGAATAGACATACCTTTATAATTAGATTTAATATTTGATATTTTTAGATGTCACATATTTAAATAGAAGAAAATTATTTTGAACATAATATATTAAGATAATTTTATTAGGAAAAAATTTTGGCCCCCCCAAAAAAAAAATCCTGGCTCCGTCACTGTAGAAATAGACATAGACAACATCATAGATACATCATACATGTAACTCAATTATACTATAGAGGGCTGACTGCTTGAGGAGTCCTACAACATGTCAGACACAGAAAAGTCGTACTTAGGAACTGTTCAAACTCTTACCTTGAGTTACCAATTAAACAGTTAAAATCTTTCTTCTGTTTCATTTTGGGTCTATATATCCATATGGGAAAGAGTTTCAACATATAACAAGAACAATATGTATTAGTAGACAATCCTATCATACTCATCATTCTCAAAGGGCGACATTCCAGGATAAACATGGAAGCCAACATTTAGATTCCCAGAGTTTTAAGTTATACGACTCTATGCATAATCTGATCATACCCATCATTGCAAGTGTAAGGAGCCATTCCTGTTTAGGACACCATTATGTTTTGCCCATTATAGACCTTCTAAATGCTTAAGTTCCTTTTCTTCAGTTAATAAAGCCCTTGATTCCATCTAGGGCATATGTTATACATGCAGTCTATGTGCAAACCTACAAATATCAAACATATATTTATGAATATATACAGCTTTTTAAGTTCCTTGTCTCCATTCAATAGAGTCTTCTCATTCATCTAACATTTGAAATGTCAGCAATTAAACTTTCAGTAGCAAAGTTGACAGATCTGCTTTCTCCCCAATTCAATCCAGAAGTCACACACCAGAGCTTCATTAACATTTCCATACGAAATACTCATTCTCCAGAAAGAAGAATTCAAAACCAGGAATAGCAATCTTTGAACTACTAATACCCATGGCATCTGGATCAGGAAAGCTAAAAAAATAAACTATTCAAATTGTATAACAATATTAAGAACTTTAAATTTCAAAACCAACACATTGTGCAAATTCAAAGACTTTATTCCAATAAACTATACTACCTTTAATATGCTCATGCACATGTACTGGTGAAGATATAAATTAATCATCTTTCAAGACAAAACACGTAATTACAAATAATAAGGGTGTGCCTTTTTCTTCTTGATTATTTTGGCAACTAACAAATCAAATTGCAAATGATTGCCATCCTTGACAAAATAAAAAAAAAAAAAGAAAAAGAATAGAATGCATAATCAATTTTTCCAAGTGACAAATCTTCCACAGTTAAGTGCGAGGCCTATTTGCACCTTGGGGTATATAATTGACCTCTACATAAAGTAACATAAGAGTAGTATTGCTTACCGTGTATATATATAATGTAAACGAAACATAAACAAAGTTAACATTTTTCAAGTGCCATTAAAAAACCACGGCATAGTCCATGAAAAAAGTAATCTATTAATCAACTGGAAATGCATTGCAAACTCCAAAATATCAGTACAAATCTAGTCTTGTAGCCTATAGCACTTTCTCTGAGCTCTCGAAAATACTTCTATTCCTCCATATAGTATCCAATAAGGGCAACACACAAGGCCAAGTTTTTTCAGTTTTCCCTACATCTACCCTCCAGAACAAACATTACATCAAACACTCCACTTAGTACAACCTAGAGCCACCAAAACATCCTCAAAAACCACCAATCAGAGTTCATGCCCATGTTTGAAAAGAAAAAGCTCTTATCTGATCTGTGAAGTTAACAGTCCCTTCAAACAGAGAGCACCAATATCAACATGAATTGTCTTTCAATTAGGGTTTAGTTACTACTTTTTCCTAAGACGTTGGTCTTTAACAAGAAAAGTAAATGCTTTCTCTCAAAATGCTAAATTCTTCAAGTTTTCACGGAACCTAGCTTCTTCAGAGCTGATTTTGCACATATCTATCTCCAGATGCATATACTAAGATTTTGAAGTCCATAGGGTGCTCATAAAGCAAAATCTACAGAATCACAAGAAAGTTTTTCTTATACAGAGCATCATCAATACAATAAGATATAGACATGTTTCCATGTCAACAACCATTTCATGAACTTGCTCAACTCTCTTTCTTCAAATTCACTCGAACTTATTTGTGGTACATTTTCTCTATGTCTTTAATGTTACCATCTACCCTCAAACAACCCTTGGTTTTTGCCCTCTCACACAAACGCATCAAAGAACTTGTGTTTATCTTTAAAGGCTTGATTATGCAAAATATTCAATTTCATATATTCTTTAACAGGCTTTAATTTACACTACAAAAGAATATCACAACAACCAGTGGTTTATTTATATACATATTTCTTCAAATGAATGTGATGGATGAGAGAAATTAAATGACACAACAAGTTACATGGTTAGAACTTCACTGATCCAAAATTCAGCAGACTACAGATAATTTTGTTCCATAAGCTTACCATTGTAATTCCAGCTCCAAGTTGTGGAGGCGCCGCATATTGCATACTTGGTGCAGTCATGACAGGATGCGATATTCCAGTCACCTGACAAGCAGACTGGAACAGAGATTCTGAGTGACTTTGTTGCTCGTCAGCCTCACCATTATCTAAAAAGCATCAAGTTAGTAAAAATATTAGAAAACAGAGGCCTATTTTAGACTACACAATTGCCTTAAACTGTGGAAAGGCAAGAAACAACCACTAGAATTTTGAATAATCGAAATAAAGATTTCTTTCCAACTCCAAATTTTTGGAAAACAAATGAGCAACACGAGAAATTTATCAGAAAAAAAGGTCTAATTAATTAATCAGCAAATATCTCTCTGACAATTTATAAATAATTTGATAAAATAAATGAAAGGTTTAAGTCAAGCCCCCATAAAATAAAGATATTTGAAAATCGGCTAGAAATCATCAAGGCCCCAATACTGCAATAACTATAAGAGTACAGACAGGTCAACATTATTCCTAAATCTTCATATGGGCAACTTGCCTTGACATAAGATGAATATAGATGCATGTAGTCATTTGCCTAGAAATGAACACAGTCCATTCTAAGAGTCTCAATAGACTTCTTTAACTATTGTCATGATAATCCAGTACATAGATTTGACAATGAAAAATTCATACAAGATTAGCGCTTGTTCTTCTCAACCACTTAATTTAACCCATGGATTTTGAAATGAAACTAGAAGGGACTACAGATTTTGAAATCAAGCACAGGCGATGCCTTACATAACCGCTGACCGTACATCCCATATTGGCTTGATTCGTCCACACTTCCAAAGTAGCCTTTTTTGACAAAATTGGCCATAAAAGCAAGAATCACTTAGCTGTGCCTAAATTGTCAGTTCAACTGGAGTACACTAGTAATGCACCTATAATTCCGACCTTTAACATGTCGACAAAAATGAAATTATTCGCATTCCTAAGAAGATAGTTCCACAGAGTGCTTCAAACAACATTATTTCTTTACAGCAATTTAGAAAAATCTCGGCAAGGAAAATACCTGAGAGGTTGTGAAGAGAGGATGTCATAACGGTGCAAGCTGTAACCAAAGACCCAAAAAACCTTGAGGCCTGTTAGTCAAAATATGCACAACTTTAAATTCAATCAATAAAAACCCACAAAAATTAAAAAAATTTAAGCTGGCAGGGACAAATCCAGAGCATTAAACAACCAGGTCAATGACATGCAAATAAAGGCAGAAAAATCAGACCAGAAATTAATAATTCATCTTCATTTTCCAAAATTCAAATTCTATATACAATTCCACTATTCTTCAACTACCTCAATTGATGATTCAGCAGATATCAGAATTCAAATGCAAGAAAAAAGTAAACGCAAATAAGTTTCCCCAAGCTAGATACAAAATGAAGTATAATAAGAAAAGCAAAGTTAAAAAAAAAAAAAGAACAAATTGATGCTCCAAAAAACGGGAACAAAAGAAATCCTAAACCAAAACAGACGAACCAAAAAAAATAATCTTTTGCCATAAAAGGAGAGAATTAAGGAAAATTTAGGGTTCAAAATCGAGGAAATTTACCTCTGAGATCAAAATCCAAAAAGGCAAAATGTGTTTGCCACAATTTTCCTTTTTTTATCAATTTTTTTCCTTCTTTTTTGGAAGGAGGGAGGAAACTGTGCTGTCTGCGTGAGTAGTGTGTGTCTGTGGGTGTGGGGAGAAGAAAGAGAAATTCAGAGGAATTTTGATTTTATGGTTTTTTTTATTTTTGAAACAGAAATTTCAACTTTGTTTAAGAAATAATTTAAAACCGACAGGCGACAGCGTACAACTTTCACCGATAAATAATTATAAGGAAATTTCTTAGCCATTTTTAGGTTTGCTTTTTATTACGTCAGTTACGAATAGTCGTAAGCAAGAATACTTTTACTTTGATTGTTTTGTTCAGTTGAATCGTCAGTTGCGGCCCACGCCCACCGTCCCGTTAGCTTCTTTTTTTAAAAAAATTAAAGAATTATATTCCTCGGCAGAGACTTTACCGTTCTTTTTAGATATCGTATGCTGGCTTAAATTCATCTTTTAATAATAAAATAAGTTTTTCAAACCTTATATTTTACCGTTCTTTTTGAATATCGTATGCTCAATTAAATTCATTTTTGAATGATAAAATAAGTTTTTTAGACTTTACATTTTACCATCCTTTTTTAATATTATATGCTCAGTTAAATTTATCTTTGAATAATAAAATAATTTTTTTGGACCTTACATTGTGACAATTTTAATAAGATAAAATTTGAATCTATCTACTTTTTTTTCTTTTTTGTATAACATATTCTATCCTAATCTAGGGGAGGGGGAGTCTAAGGAGACTTGTGTATTAGGAGCTAGTGGATATACAGACCCACTAGGTCAAGAAAATGTTATGATACGACGCTTAGATTTTTTTTACTGTAGATGAAATTTGAACTCTCACCTACAACCCAAAAAGGGATTTAATCCCTCCTCCCTGGTGGGCACTGAGCCTAGTGGTTTGAATCTATCTACTTGAGACATAAAAATTTAAGTTGGTTTTTTGAAGTGACTATAATGGAAATAGGGCAGGAACGGTCGTCAGAGACAACCGTTTCTGCCAGTGGACGGCCATGATTTGGTCTCAAAATTTTGTGCTGTTCAGATCACGTTTTGTAATTCGATTTTCACGCCAAGTGTGGGATCCACAAAAATTTGTTTTAAAATTATATCGTGTGCAAAGAAAGTTACATCGTATGCAATTGATGTTACTCACAGTACAAAATGCACACAACTTGCACAAACGGTTGCCCCTTGTCCATAATAGACTTTAACACATACACATATGATCATCGGGTTTCCTGAAGTGACCATAGACTTTAATGCACGTACGGTCATTTAGTATACAAAAATTGCTTACTATCAAAAGACTTTTCCAACTTGTCCATTCCATCCGTATATGTTTGGCATGGAATTTTTGAATTGGGAAAATCTTTATCTCTATGAATCTCATTTCAACTTTTTTCCCGAATCTCCATCCTTGGCAAAATTTTAAGAAAAGCTCTTTCTTGAAATATTTATAATTATTAGGGTCATACATCTCGTTGTTGTATTAATAATTTGTAGCTTTTTATTAGTTTAATCAATAATTAATCATAATTTTTTAACAAACTATTCTAGTTATTTTTAAAGTATTTTTCTTTGAAATTTTAGGATATTGTTCTTTGAAATTTTTGTGCAAATGTATAAGGATTTTTTTTGGCACTCAACATAAATAGTACAAAATAATAAAGAGAGAATATAAATGTTTAACTTCATGTGATTGGTAATTATGCTTTTATTTAAGATAAAAAATTTAAAATGAATATTCATGTTTCAAAAATAATAAAATATTATAATCGAATTATTTCCGTAAGTACATAAGTTATTCATAATGGAAAAAAAAAAAAGAGTCAAAGTTCCTTGTATAGAGTAGCAAATAGCATGACACGAATAACCAAAATATGTAATGCTAAATAATACATTTCAACGTAATTAAGACAATTTTATAGGTATTTTATTTCATTCTGAAATCTAAATATTGATTGTACGAAACATTGTAAATGGGATAAAAATTCCGTTCTGACGTGCATACCAGGAATTAGAGTGAAAAATTTTTTTCCATATCATTTTAACTGGAATGGCGTTTTGGATGGAAAAACTTTTCATTCTAAGCATTTCTGATGTATCAAACAAGAGAAGAGAGGGAAAATCATCATTCCACAACAAAATTATGATCCCATTAGCTTTGGATTGGACATATGGACTCACCACATTGTTGGATACAACAATTTCCTAAAATAATATAATATTTTATCACTAATTGAATACTGTTTTCCACAAGCAATCAAAGTTGTATAATTTCAAATTAATCACATTTATTATTCGCTGCCTCTCCCCGTTGTAAAGAGTCCTAACAACAAAAAGAAGTTGATTTATTAGCTTTACATTTCACAAGGTGACTAGATACGAAAAGTTGTTTTTTCTTTTTAAATTAGTATTCAATTTTGATGGGCAATATATGACCGTAAGATAAAAGTCAACAGAGGAAGTGGCCAATCCGTTCATAGCAATTGAGCTAATATGTATTGGCGAATTTGAATCAAGTACTTTTAAAATACCATTTGACTGTTATATAATATGTTTATTATTTGAAAAAGAATTGGTATATTTACATAAATTACTTTGTTTACACCATCTCATATAACATAATCAGGGTTTTGGGAGTAGGGCCTTAGGACCACCAAGACAACCACTTACATAAATCACTTGGGATGCTTTTGGTAAAACTGAAATCTGAAAATTGATGTTTGAAATCTGAAATCTGAAATTTGAATCTACTAAGTTATTAAATTGTTAAGTACTAAATTAGATACATTTGATTGTATATGATATTAAGTGATAAGTGAATAGCTTATCACTATTTTTAAACGCAAATTTTGTCTAAAAAATTCAGTACTACTTAATAAATTCAAATTTTTTATTTTTAATTATCAAAGACATTTGAATATATTAATATCTGAATCCATTAAATTTAAATGCTGAACAGGGTTATCAAATAAGGCCTTAATATGTTCTAATGTTGTTATTATTCTATAAAGTTAATGTGTACATGGAATTTGTGAAAATCGTACTTGTCTTGCTTTGAGACCACAAATAACCACCCGTTTGGTATATATTACGGAATGTGTTCTAATAGTGTGTTTGGATTGTAAGTTATTTGAGATATTTTTACTGTAGCACTTTTTGTGATGTGATGTATGTGAGATAAAAAGGTAATTGGGAAGATAAAAAGGTGTATTGGAAATTGTAATGGTGATGTAAGCAATATATTTGGGCAAATAACTTACAATCAAAATATCAATTTATTATGGGATTTGTGAAAATACTACTTGTCTTGCTTTGAGACCACAAATAAGTTTTTACTTGTGCTATATTTATTTCATTTTAAAATGTGATTAAAATTAATAGCATTTGATGTTACAATAATTTGGTATTCTTTTTAGAGTATAAGAATTAATAAATTGATATGGCATCCAAGATTTTATTTTTTATATAGCTAATAATCATTGGTAGACTCTAAAATCTTTTCTAGACTACTAGAGAGTAGGGATAGGGTTTTAATCCCTCTCCCCCAATTTTTTTCTATCTTCTAATCTATCTATTGAACCAAAGTATTTGTTTAACGCATGCATTGTTCTAATACATTATCTATATTCTATAATAAGTTAGTAACACTCTAAATGAGTCACAAGTTAAAAAAAAACAAAAAATATAAATTAAATAAGGTATCAATGACAGAGGTGGTTATCGGTGATGGGTTGCAAGTGTTGGAGGGAAAGGGAAATTTTTTTTTTTCAAAAAAAAAAAACTAGGGTACTGTTTGGTATTTTGAACAAATACCAACATTTTTTCTAAAATAACTATAGTAAATTACAGTAAAATTTTTTCCATAAACACTACGAAACCACCAGCCATGGGGGCTTTGCCCCTATTTGGCTAGTCAAGGATCGAACCTGGCCAGCCAGATTTGGATAGAGAGGAAAGGGAGATGGGTATTAAAGAAAAAGCACCGAGTATTCAAGCGGATCCAAAAGAGTATGATCTTGTAGTGTTGTATCATAAATTATAAGCATGGATTTGCCAAATATTGTTGAATTTTTCTTTTAATATAATATGAAAGCACGAAATCTTTGACGTGTTCATCAATATTCTTAAAAACATACAATTGTGTCGTTTTCTTACAATCTAGTGAAGTCAACTTTTCTAAATTATTTAGGCAGCGAGTTAAGATGTCAACTTCATGCTAAGCTTTATGAATGTATTGAAATTACACGACACAAAAGATTCTTCCATAGCTTGGGGATTTTTTTTTTTTTTTTTTTTGCGATAATCTAGTTCTTTTTTAAGTTCAACAGTAAGAAAATTTGGACGATCTACATAATTTATATAATCAATCAAATTAATTTTGCAGACCTAGAAACCAAAAATGACATCCGTTTGTAGTTCCACAAATTAAGGCCAACTTGGCAAAAGTGATTTTTTTAAATAATATTTCGCTTGCATCATAAACACATTTTTCAATCCATCTTTTTATATTTTCAACCACGTTTTTATCTCACATACATTACATCACAAATAATATTTTAAATAATACGCTATCCAAACAAATCTGCCAATTAGACTATTCTCTCTTACCTTTTTTTTTTTTTGTTAAATTTTCTGCATGGCCTTTTTCTATCTTTCATTCCATATGGTGCGTTTGATTTACATGATGAAAAAAAAAAAGATAATTTTTTTGGTCGCATTCACGTTCAGAAGAAAAAAAAAAGTTTGGGAGCAAAGTGTAGACAATTTTACTTGGAATTTTTAAACTGAATTATACTTGGAAGTTTTAGTAGTCTAGTTCAATTATCCAAAGCATTTTGAACTATAATCTCTTTATAATAAAAATTGAAGAACCAAAAAGTTGAATTAATACAACACTATCTTTTCATCCCAATTAACCTATAACAAGACTCTTGTTACAAGAGTAATTAAATTGCTGAACTTAATTTGCCTCAATCAAGACATAAATACGTGGATGCATTTTTGAAAGGTTAAATGGAAAAAATAAATTGATTTGATGCGCAAATGTCCCCCAAATTAATAAATGAATTTGGATGACATTATTATTTTTAATCTTTCCTTTGGAAAAGTCCATGGAATATACAAATATCGTGTGGGCCTTGAGAGATGAAATTTTAGATGAAGAATAATTCAAGGCAGCTTAGAAGAGAAAAAGAAAAATGTGTGTGGCTGAAATGCAAAGCAGGGTCTGGTCTATTGTTGGGAGGTACAGATGAGAAGCTCCTATTCTATTACTATATATACATATTCTCAGCCAGAAGTTCCTTTGTGTTTGGGTCCAGGAACAGGAAGGATTCATTCAGTCACGAAATCAGTGAGAGAGTGAGAGTGTGTATTGTGTAATCAATTTGCGCTACGGGATCACGTGCCGTTGTGTTCAAAACGGGGCCAGATGGTCTTGATGTACTGTTCCAAGTTTACTCTACTTTTCTTCCTACACGCAAGTACAAATGGACAATGTTCAAAGTACGCCATTGTTTGGATAAAATGAGATGGCTTTTTTCATATTTTCAATCCTTTTATTTGTAAGAAGTTTTTTTCATCATATTATAAATATATTTTTCAATCATATTTTCATATCATATTTTTATATCACATACATCATATAACAAAAAAGTATGGATTAATCCTTCCTACACTGATAGTGTATACACCATCAGCATTGGACGAATGACAATTATGCAACATTTGAATTTGAAATCTATCTTTCACACATGTACCATAAATCCAATGGTGATAGTGTATACACTATCAGTGTATATAAGATTTACTCAAAAAGTATTATAGTGTTATTTCAATTTTTTTTTGTTGCAAATAATCCCCAAGCCAAAAACATAAATCTTGCGCCCCATTTTTTTTTCAAAAATAAGTTTTAGGCGTTAGAAAAAATGAGTTTTTGATTAATTTTTATTTGAAAATTAGTTTTTGATTTTAGAAAATAAATAAAAAGAAAGGGCCTAATATGAAATTTTAAAAGTGTGACGGTTTAGACCCAAAATAACAGTCTAAAAAAGGTTTTTAGGAAAAAATAGGAATCGCCACTTGGTATTGAATTTAGGAATACCAAATCTCCCAAAATATACTTTTAAACAAATAAATAGAAATAATAAAATCTCTTTTAAATGACTCCAGATCTTTGAAAATAAGAATAACGGGTTCGGAAGTCACGATTGAAGAAAGGGAAGGCAAAAATTTGATAGATTCAAACCTAAGTCACCCTTTCAATCTAACCAAAATTTAGTTACGAGATTTAGTAGAAATTTTCATAATCTAACCTATAAAAACTTATCGCATTTGGATGTTTCTACATGAATGCGAATCTAGACCTAGGGGGATATCGGGAGGGTTGAGGTGTCTCTTCAAAATTAAATTGGTGCAATCACATTAATTGCGATACCCAAGAGTGATTTTTTGAAGAGGTCACTAGTAAACAAAGAGTGAGATTCAAAGAAAAGAAAAATTATAATATTAGATAAGTAGATATGACCTAAGAGAAGGATACAACATAACGGGTACAGGAGACTAAATTTCGTGACTCAATTTTCCTTTTATAGGGAGGATGAGAGCGTGCTAAAACTAAGAAGCCACACTCATTCATTTCTCATATTTGAAGAGTGATTTTCCTAACCTAATCAAACAAATGGACTAGTCTACTTTTATTTTCCTAAATGGAATGCCAATCTAAATGTTATGTTTCGCGCACATAGGGATAAAGGAAATAATATATAGAGGAAATATCATACAAGATGAGAAAAAATCCTAAAAATGAAAAAATATGTATAAATGCGATGAATGCCACACAAAGAATGTGAATCTAGCGCGAAAATGGGATAAAGGGTCTAGCATTAGATTAACCCATTTCTACAAGTACTCACTAACGTTGGACTAGTGAAAAATCGAGAAGAAGGACTACAACTAGCATTGAACTAGTATGGTGACGTCATGCATTCATTATAACTAAATAGATTATATAAAACATAATTAAATCAAGCAAATACATAAATCACATAGAGCACGTAATACGTAAATATAATATCTAGATGCAAAGACGCTAAAGAAAACTAATAAACACATGAGCACACAAGCAAAGAAAGGCGCACAAAGACTTAACTATTACATTTGGGACCCCAACTACAATCTAAGCGGAGAAAATTTTAAAAATAATAACCTACTTATTACATTTATCTAACTAATTACATTTTTAGCAAATTAAAACCTATCTATTGCATAACCTAACTAAATACATGTCTCGAACATCTATCTATTACTATTTGGCATTTAAATGCCTCTCAAATAATCATTAAAATTAAATAAAATAAATGAAACTTAAAATGAATAAAATGATTAAATTAAATAAAAGAAAAAAGCACTCAAAACATGCAATTACACATAAAAATACATAGGAGCACATAAAAGAATTTAAAATAATGAAAAAAGGTACCTCCCTTGAAGTAGTTGAATGGGATGCATTTTGCCTTGTTTATACTCCAAAATCAACAAAAGAATCAAAACACCAATTTAATTAACAAATAAATGATAAAGAAGTCGAGATAACCATGAAATCTATCAATTAAAGCATTTAAATGGAGTATAATTAACAATTAAAGAACATAAACAACTTATACTTAAGAAATCAAAGCTGTTAGAGATCTAATTGCAAATATTTAAGAAAGTTTTTAGGGTTAAATTAAATTATTACAAAAATTAGGGGTCAAAATCAAAGAAAAATAAAGTTTAGAGATCAAATTGAAATTAAATTAGAAATTAAATTGAAAGAAATCTAAATTTTTAGGGTGATAATGAAATTTATCAAAAGTATAGGGGCCAGATCGCAATAAACGTATTCTGGTTTGGTTAGAAAATGGCCTTGGGCCATAATTCAAAATTTTTTTTGTTTGGTTGGGCTAAAACCTTCCAAGCCCAACGAAAATCTAAGGAAAAAATACGGGCCAACCTATTCTTTTCACCAAAACAACCCAACCAAAAAGGATAGGTCTTAACTTGTCAAACCCATGTCCAAACCCAGAAAAATAAATCAAAACTCACTCCCAAAAACCTAACCAAAATAACCCTAATACAAATCCTAACTTATTTATTAAACCCAACATCACAATAAATCTCCTAAAAATTATGAAGGCCTAATTATGCCCTAAAACCCGGAAATGATCTGCCCAAAAACCTACTTAAAACATGAAAAAGAGGATTAAAACTTAAAAGGGGCAAAATGGATTCAATTTTCCAGATTTTGGGCCACATTGGAATTATTTCAAAGTTAAGAGGTTAAATCAAAATTTTCAAAAATTCCATGCAATCTTCTTCGTAGCTTTCTGACTTTCTCTGCAACTTTTCTTATATTGCTGCTATGAAGAACCCAACAACGTTTCGGGCCTGATTTGTGCAGTTTTGGATAAAATCGCACAACCCAAACATCAAACATCAAGTTTCTTTTTCCAAATATAAGATTAGATAGCAAATCATGCGGCAAAACCCAACTACTGGGTTGCCATAGGAAGAAAAACAGCAAAAGTAGAATACTGAACAAAGTGCAGCAAAATCTTGGGTACATCTAGGGAAGATCTGGGCTTGTGTGAGAAGGAGAGAGCAAAAGGGATTACCTTTGACGTCTTGTGGAGTTAGGCAGGCATGATAAAACTCGAAAATGGATCCAGAAGTTAATGGATGAACCGGTGATATTTTCTTCGAAGTTCAAGGGCTGCGAAGGCAGCGAATTCCAGCCCCGATTCAACACTCTTAGAGGTGTTTTCTCTAAAAATTTTGTGAACAAAAGTTGTCCCTTTTCAAGCGTAGATAGCGCAAAAATGAAGAAGTCACCTAAATGACTCAAGTTGAGATTGGATTTCGTTCATGAAGGAGACAGGATGATCAACCCTGGTTCATAATTTTTCTGCTCTTTTTTCCTTCTTTTTTTTCTCTCTGTTTTCTTTGTTTTCTCCCCTTTTTCTTTGTTTTCCGTCGCCTCCTCTTTGTTTCTTACCTCAATAGTTTTGATGGAATTTTATACGAGACCAAGCCCCCTAAACTCTCACAGCAATGGTGTAGATGGAATCTAGGTTTCTTGGCAACTTTAATGCCATTGGATGGCTTTGATTTCAGATTTTATTGATGATTCGGATTGAGGCCAGGTGGCCTTGTACTGGTGGGCTTGGAGGGAAAGAAAAATACAAAGAAAATGAGTGGAGATGGATGAAATTAGACCGTTACAATTCTGGTACTATTCATCCATGGCTTTTGGTACGAAACCATAGAGAAATCACACACGCATGGGACTTTTTTTTTTTTTTTGCAAAAACTCCGATTTCTCATTTTCTGTTTTCTATTTTTCTTCTACTTTTTTCTTTTTTTTTTGTTGCTTTTTCCTACAAACCAAGCAAATAATCAATAAGGTAAAAAAACGATTTTCTTGGAAAAGAAAAGAAATAGCAATAAAATAAAATAAAATAGAATAAAATTTTGGTGTCCACAGCTTGCTCTTTTTTGTCTGAGTTTCACAGAAATTCAAGATAAAAACGTAGATACCAAATTGCCTATCGGTCTGCTGCAACTACACATGAATCAAAACAAACAAAGTGAGTTCTAAGTAAAATTGAAACTAATAAGCATTCAAATTGATCGATGGGGTCTAACCCCAATCCAAACAACTAATAAAACTTAACGAACTGGAAAATCTAAACCTAAGAAATAAAAGCAAAGCTGAACCTCACAAAGCAAAAGGTTTGTGGAATAAAATTCAAACCCAACAAAATAACGGTTGGTGGGATAAAACTAAAATCCAACAAAATAAAGGTTGGTGGGAACAAAATAATAGTTGATGGGATAAAATTCAAACCCAACAAAATAAAGGTTGGTGGGAAAAAATCCAAACCCAACAAAATAATGATTGGTGAGATAAAACTCAAACCCAACAAAATAAATGTTAATGTTTGAAAGCAGATCATACAATGGGTTTGAATAGCTTTTGAAATCATATTTTTTTTTTAATTTGTCTCAGTGTAGGACTCTTTTTTTTTTGTATTCGTGATTGACTTTCAAATTTGCAAGATTCTGACTTGCGTTTCTTCGTCGATTTCAGCCATAAACACCTGCACCAAGGAGATTTTTCAAAGTATAACATGCGCTTGAATTTTCACAAAAAATTTCTTATTTTATTTTGAAAAATGATGCAATTACTGCTCATGAAAAGAGCGGTTTTATCGAAATCAAATTTCGAATGATAGATTCGAAAGTATATTACTTGACTCTTGGGCAAAATCCCACAAATGTATTTCAAAAATTTGCCTTCACTTGGGCCTATTTTAATTGCAAAAAATTTTGTTCTGGTGATTCTCCATTTATTTGGACAAAACAAGAAACCTGTGTTTCCTTGAGTTTAGAAACTAATTACCCACTAACATGCAATGTGAATTGATGTACAATAAAAATTATATTTTTCAAATGAAGAAGTTTAAATGTCATGTTCAAACTCATATACAAGATACCATGATGAATTTCTCAAAACAAGACCAAATTGCAAAAAATTTCTTCCTCACTTTAGAATCGGTGTTTAGAGAAAATGATCACTTTTCTTATTAGCTCATCCTTTAGGACCAAACAAGTGGATATTATTCCTGATTTTGAGGTGGTTAAGAGAAATGGTAAATCAGGATATGTTTTGCTTTTGTGCTCAAATTGTGTCTAACCCATTCAATACCACATCTTGATGAAAACAAATAGTTTACCACTCTTATTTCTTGAAAAAACTCAATCAATATATAAACTCTAGAAACTTGTAATATATGGATAGAAGCGATAGCTAAACATATGAGGACAAATTATGCCCTTATGATAACGAGTGATTGGTAGATTCTTTAGAGGCATGATCCTTATTTCGAATTGTTATGAAAGATAAGTTAGCGATGGACTTTATAAGCTTGTAATGCGGCTTGAAAACAATAGTTAAAGAAATAAAATTTTCAAGAACATTGCACTTAAAATCGCATTCCTTCCCAAAATTTGCCCAAGTTTTGGACTCAAAGACCCTGGACTCCATTTTGACTTTTATCACCAATCACTAGAGTAATTTCAGCATCGAATCTCTTTGCGTCTTTTTTTTTTTCATTTTCTTTTCTCTTCTTTTTTCTTTTTTTCTTCATATTTTTTCTTTTTCCTTTGTTTCTCCTTTTTTTTTGATACCGAAATCCCAAATATCGATGGTAGAACCAAAAATCCCTTAACTTTTAGAATATAGATGCCTCCTCTTTATTCTTCTTCTTTTTTTTTTTGAATATTTTGTGCCCCTTTCAAAAATAAAATTTTAGCATTTTTGCTATTATCGAAAATTCTCAAATTTTCTTTCCCAGTGTGAGGTGCGATCAAAAGTATTTTTGAAACGAACCACCCATTTAAACTCAAATGAGGATACAAAGGATAAATAGTATTTAGGTAGTAGAAACGATAGCCAAAGCATCACTCTTACTTCACATGACAACCAAAGTAAAAAATAGTCTATTGGGAGAATCTATTTCTTTTTGACATTTGAAAATTTTTTCAATGTAGCGTTATGATCACTAAGGCTCTTATTTGAAACGAAATTGTACTTTTAAAGGTTCAAATGGGTGAACAAATGATAAAATTTGTACACAGAGAGAAACAGACGCCTAAAGTATCATTTCAAATTCTCAAAATAAACATGACTCAAATGGGAGAACAAATGATAAAATCTGTACACATAGAGAAACGAACGCCTAAAGTATCATTTCTAACTACCCTTCACACGGAACCAAAACATGACTCAAAGGAGCTTTAACCTAGGGCTCTCCCTCATAGTTAGAACTAGGTGCGTCTTCCCCTCTAGGGCTCCGTCCGTATTCTGTGAAAATAACATAGTTCATATCTTAGACAGGATTAATCATACTTAATGACACCCTAACACATCACACGAAATTTCATAGAATCACATTTCTAGTTTGCCCAAGTCATTTCTAACCTAGGCTTTCATCTCCTTCGTATTCAGGTACAAGAATCCAAAATAAGATGATTCACAACTCGAGCTGGCCAGTCCCAAGAGTAAATCATCTACATTTGTAATTCCTACCAGACATACACCTATTATCTTCAAGTACCACAATAAAGGTTTGAAACCTATAACATTTCATAATTCATAACTTATGCTCAAAAGCACTTAGTCCTTTACACTCGTTCACATGATCGAGACCATAACACCACTTGGCCCCAAACTCACTCCGTACAGAGACCATGCGAAGCAGCTTTGATACCAACTGTGACAACTTCACCTTTCCCTAAGGCAAACCAAAGGGTTCGGCGGACCGCCTGCTTAACTCTCGCTAGGACTACTGAACTGAAACGCACGTAACCCTATAACACGTTAAAAGGATTTTGAGAAAATGAACTTTCGAAAACTAAATTAGCTAAACTGAACGATACAATAGAACTTTGTTATAACGCTCCAACGAAAATTGAAAATGAAACGAAAGAGCCCCGGCCACGTCACAATTCGGCTGGATTACTGGCCGGATTCAAGGCAGTAGCGAAACCAAATTTTTTTTTTCAATTCCCCTGCCAATCTGGCCAACTATTCGGCCAAGAACTGGCCGGATATACTGCCGGATTCCCTGAAGGATTTTTTTCCCACCAGAAATTTTTCTTTCCTCATTCGTCCAAAGGTCACAAGTAAAGTTCACCAAAACCGTAAAATGTACCATCTCAAACAAATACACTTAATTTACATGGTTATACACTTAGAGATATATATACATTGGAAGGTTCAACAGTTTAACTAGCGATACAAGTCGAAATATTCACAAGTGATCAAAATACAATTAGGATTTTGCCATTCCAGAGGAGCTTAATCAAAACTATAACTATAATTAGCTCTACTCTTTTCTTCAAAATCATGGTTTCTAACATGTTGAACCCTATAAGGAAAACAAAGGTAACGGAAAGGGGTGAGTTTACGCTCAATGAGGTATCAGACATGCAAGCAATCAAGAATCATGGAGATTTACTTTTAATCAATCAAATATACACGCCAAATAAGGAAACGAATAAACATCTCAAATAGAAAGGATACAAGTGGCTCTCAAGAGCCAAATTTTCGTTGTAGTACTTGATCCAAACTCGTTGACCCTTCGTCAACGTTTAATGAAACAAACATGTCCGTAGACCCCTCTTACGCCAAATCCCGTTCACCAAATATACCCCTTGCCGGGCCTGAACGTCAAACAGGAACAAGAATGGTAATACTCAAGTATACCGAAAATTCAGAGTCTCTAATACCCAAAAATTCCCCAGAAACAGTCCCCATGGTTCGTCAATTTTTCTCGACCAAGCCCTTGCTGGCTTGATTCAATTAACTCCCCATGAGGTTAAGTTCAGGTTTAACAGAAAGGTCGTTGGATACACCTCCAAACGACATCATCACAGGTAACAGGTTCAAACTTATAACAGGCACAAGTAACAAATTCAAGCATATACAGTGACTTGACAAATAAGCAAGTGAGACGAGTGTGATGGAGTACACCCTTGTCTCGTCCAAAATTAAGCAGGTGTTACAGTCATTCAAGTCACATATTGCAGGTACAGGTAAAACAGTTAAGCAACAAGTCATGCGAGTGGTATACTTATCAGTTCAAGTAAGGATAACTTCAAAAGTTTCCTTCCAAGGAATGCCCTTGATCGCCGACACGTCCTAAGAACAGCCAAAGATAAACAATTATGGTTCCCACACCCGGAAATCCAGTAAACGGAATGCATAAATGAGGTTCAACTACAAGTCGTATGCCTCTCTAAGTTAATTACTAGTACAAAGGAATAAAAATGTAACTTTTGAGCAAAAAGATAACAGTTGGTCCTAGGGATACGAACAACCGCAAAACCCTTCATTTCTACCAAAATGTAACTCAAACTTAAAGGAACCAAACGGCCTAGAAAATTGGACAGCATTTTCCCTTAAATTCCTTTACTTTCCACCCTACAAGTCATCACCAATCTCAAATCAAATCAACCACAATTTCACATATAAATCACGAGCTATTAAACACCCTTAAGTAGGGCCACAATACCCTTCATATCTCACCAATTGAGAGCTCCAAAACCAACCACAAGCAAAGCCAAATTAGAAACCCTAAATCTGAAATTTACAAACACAAGCTGAAAATTTCTTTAGGTAAAGTAAACTAGCACTTAAACACTAGATTTCTCACATGTCAAAGCTAGTAAATCATGGCCAACCATTAATCATCACATGAGGGCAGAAAATTCACCATAAAACTGAAAATTTCCATATCACCACTTCCAACCATGAAATATTGCATAAAACTACCCAAGATTGCAACCATAAGCCACTAATTTACAATTATTTGAAGTAGAGAGAGTTTCTTGCCATAAATACCTTAGATCTTATGCAAAGAGGCTACCAACACCTTTATCTTCCCAAATCACTCCACAAAACCTCTTAACCTTCCTTAGAGATCCACTTTTATGGACTAGTTTGCAAAACTAATGGTTGAAACTCAAGATTGGAGCAAGAAATTGAAGTGAAAGATGAAGGTTTTCTCTCTCTTTTGCTCTCCAATTTTCAGCCAAGAGAAGAGAATGATGGGTTGATTTTTGGTCAAATTTTGTTTTAGTAAAGGTAAGAAAGACTTGGTCAAGTCCAACATCCAATGATTTTGTGACACATGGCCTTCATAAAGTTCAATCTCATCCTCGTGTCTCTCAATGGTTAATCTATCTAACTAACCTCTAATTATCTCCTAGCACATTGTAAAATAATATTCTTTAACACAAAACTCCAACTAGTGGTCAAAATTTTATCGTACTTACCGCACTAGCGGGTCTCACGTCCATTATACACTTCAAACTTAACATGAACTATCTTATATCAAGAAAATATTTTAAAAATTATATTCACTTATAAAAATCTCTGAAAAATTAATATAATAGAGTAAATTAAAGAAAATGCATGCGAAGAATTAAAATAAAATAATATAAAATAAGAAAATTTTGCGGGTCCTCACACCTTCCTTTCTCTACCTCTGCTCTCCCTTCTCCCATAACCCGCCTCCCCTCCCCTCCCCTACCTTTAGTTGTAGGTGTAGACAATAAACTTTTTATTTAAGTTGTTTAGTTGAGATTGAAAAAAATAAATTTATCTTGATTAAATTAAGTTAAATTAAATTAAATTATGTCAAGGCAATTAACCTTTGGATTGACAAGTTGGACCAATGCCACATGGGTCTCAAAGTGAAGGTGTAAAATCCATTTAAATTAAAGTGGATTAATGAATTCATTAATTTATAATAAACTATTTGAGCTAACCTATTATTAAAACCCAAGTTAAATGGGTTTCTTAAATTACAAATCATCCAAAATACAAGAAGGATCTGGAGAGTTTGCTTGAAAACCAAACCTACATATTTCGACTATAAATCAAGGTCTTCCCTCAAGCCAAGACATACATTGAAATTCCCAAATTCCAAAAAGTTTTTTCAAACTCTTTTAAGAGATTTTTCATTCAAATCAAAATCGAATCCAAATCAAGTGAAACAATTCCTTCCATATGTATTGAAGGCCTGAAGATTTAAGTATTCAAATAGCGTCATCAAATCAACCCTTTTCTATACTCAAATTGTAGGAAACATCCTTTTAATCAGAGAACAAGTCTTTTCGCCCTTTCAATTAAAGTCTTTTGAAGAGAAGAATTAGAGGATCAATTTCTTTGATTAAGAATCTTCAAACATTATAACCCTTTATTTTTTTTAATTTAATATTTGTACAAGTTTTCCTGTCTTTTGTCTTAGGCAACGAAATTTGTACTCAATTTCTGATGCACCTAATGGGTACAACAAAAAATGGTACTTCAAGCCCTATTTCCGGCAATTGTCGCACAATATCTCGTCAAGTCTTGAAATGAGTGCATTTGTAGAAAATAAATTTTTTATTTAATTTATTTAATCAAAATAAAATAAAATCGTCTTGATTAAATTAAATTAAATCAAATCAAATCAAATTATGTCAAGTCCATTCACTTTTGAATTGACAAGTTAGGTCAATGCCACATGGGTCTAAAAGTGAAGGTGTAAGGCCTACTTAAATTAAATTAAAGTTGGATTTATTAATTTGGAATGGACTATTTGGGCTGACCTATTACTAAAGCCTAATTTGAATGGGTTTCTTGAGTTACAAGTCACCCGAAATGTAGGAAGGTTTTTGAAGGGTTTTCTTGAAAATCAAACTTACATATTTTGGCTATAAATAAAGGTTTTCCCTCAAGTCAAGATACAGATTGAAATCCCTGACTTTCAGAAAAACTTTGTCAAACTCTCTCAAGAGTTTTTTCCCCCCTCTAATCCAAATCAAGCCAAGCAAATCCTTCCATTCGTGTTGAGGTTTGAAGATTGAATATTCAAATATTCAACGTCGTCATCAAATCAATTGTTTTCTACATCCAAATTGTAGGAAACATCCTTTTTTATTGGAGAAAAAGCTTCTTCAGATCTTCAATTAAAGTTTTTTGAAGAGAAGAATTACATGATTAATTTCTTTGAATTAAGAATTTTCAAAAATTGTAGTCCTTTTTTTCTTTGATATAATCTATTTGATATTTGTATAAGTTTTCTTGTCTTTTGTCTTAGGCAATGAAATTTGTGTTAAAACAGGAGAAGGGAGGGATAGGGGTTTGTAGGGAAGGGAGGAGAAGGAAAATAAAGTGGAGGAGGAGGAAGGGCAAGGGGAAGTGAGGAGGAGGAAAAAGAAAATGAAAGAGGAAGGAGGAAAAAGGAGAAGAGTAAGAGGGAGGAAAGGGGAGGAAGGAGAGGGGAGGGACGATGGTGGCGGTAGAGGGGAAAGGAGGAGATGGGTAGTGATGGTGATGGGTGGAAGAAGAAAGAGTTTGTAGGGTTTATTTTATGTTTTATTTTTTATGTTTTTGTTAAGTGTATTTGAGATTAGGTTTATTTAGAGTGTTTCTTGGGGTATTTTGAAGTATATTATTGTAGGCTTGCATATGAAAAACTTGTATTTGAAATATTCACCAATTCCACAAAGTCATTATTTTACTTGCATGATAAATATGTTTTTCAACCATTTTTTTTATATTTCTAATTATTTTTATTTCACATGCAATATATCATAAAAAGCATTATAATATTTTTTAAATAATTTTTTCAAATAATTTCGAATATAAACACAAGAATATGTAACAAAAGGGAATAATCATAAAATTCCCTGGAGGTGGCTGAAGAACTTTTGATGATATAAATTACCTCTCTTATCATTAGATAGGAACCAAAATGAATATCATAAGGCACCAATTGATATTTCTACTTTGAATGTTTTAGGCTTACTAGATAAAATATTTTTACACCAAAAAATCTAGTATGATATCTTTTTTGTTTGGATTTAGAAAAACTTTTTTTATTGTCAATGCCATCAACAATTCGACACCAAATTAGAAGCCTATGCATTTGAAGGTGTAATTTTTTGACACTGATCTACTAGGCACAATTAGACTGTTGATCTCATCTGTTTCAGTGCCTTTATTTTGATGGAAGAATTTGCATTTTGCATAGCGGAAGTAGAGCTTGTTAATTTTTGCTCTCTCTACAAATTTTATGATATTGCAATTAGAACCAATTTTGGTTTTATTTTTATGTTGGAAGATATTCCCCACTTAAACTTGAAAGTGTCATGCTTGTTCTCTCTAATTCTTAATGAGTAAATCTTATATATACTAACAGAGTATACACTATCACTGTTTGATTCATGACATGAGTGCAAAAGTTGAATTTCAAATTCAAATTTTGCATAGTTGTCATTCAATGTTACAAAATTTTCACTCCTAACTCCTTACATATATAGTTCCAGAATTGTTGTCATTGCTATTACAATAGATATATAGTTGACAATTGTTGGTATGTTTTGTTGCACTACACTTAAAACCTCTACATTGTTTACTTATCTTTTATAATTCTTAATATAGAAGTCGGTAATCTATATTTTTATATATCTATATCTATATAATTATGTATTGCAAAAGGGGTTTTTAACTTGGTCAAATAATAAAGCTCCCAACTCTCACTCTTTTCTAAGAATTTGATTTTTTTTAACTATTAAAATCCTTTCATGCCTTTTGATTAATTAATTTTCAAGGATTATGAATTTAAACAGAGTGATTCCACTAATAAAGCCTGAATTTTAGGATTTATCTTGCCTGAAATTACCAAGATTATAAATGCATATATCATCCTGACCCTCCAATATAGGAATTTGGTTTAAAATTTATACATATGAGGGTAAAAAAAGAGAAAACATCACTTGTAATACTAAAGTTAAAAAAAAAAAAAAAGATAGAAAGGAAATGGGGTAAAATATAAGGAACCCCCTGTGGTTTCGCAAAAAGACACATTACCCCTCTATCGTTTAGAAATTTTCACATAAACACCGTAAACTTTATAACTAAAGTGGAAATGACCTTTTAAACCGATTGAGTTAGCGGCAGCATGTCGAATACCCAAAATACCCTCATTTATAATAGAGAGGGAGAGAGTCAGTTAGATGGAGAGAGAATCAAGAACTGACTCTCTCTTGTTCATCCTTTGTAAGCAGAAAAAAAAACCCTAAAAAAGTGAAATGTGAAATCACATTTTACATTGTTGTTGAAATATTATGGATTTGAATTGAAGACGGCATGGCTGCATCTGGTCGCAAAGAAGGGAAGGTCATATTCTTGGCCACATCTGATCGTGAAGCTTGTTCGGCATTTTTAGGTAAAATCAGAACTTGTTGTTCGATATTTAGTCCATTTGCTGCTTAGGATTTGTATTCTTTTTCCAATTTGTTTATTCTTTTTCCACTATATATTAGGGATTAAATATGTGGTTTCCACCATTTTTATAGTAGGTGGTCCATATGTATGTGATTTATTGGAGACAAATAGGGTTTAAAAAGGTATAGTCCTTAACTTTTTTAGCTTTTTTGGAGTATGTGGGTCTTTTTTGAAGTATGTGGATCTTTTTTGTAATATGTGGCTGAAGTCAGGAGAAAATAATATGTGCCGAATCTGGGTTTGACTACTATATCAGATTTTACTATATAATATGAAAGTGTTGATTAAATAATATGTGTCGGGTCTAACTAATTGTTGTTAAATCCAGTGATGTAATGTAGTTTAATATAGTTTATTTATCTATATTTGAATTCTGAAAGTGTGATTAAATAATTTAAGTTATGAACCATGTCAGACCCTTTTAGGATAGTGGATATCCACATGCATTATGATGGGCGGTTTATACACCAGCCCAAGATTAGGTATACAAGTGATTTAGTGAAGGCGTTTCACAGATGCGACCCTGATCAATTATCCCCATATTCACTGTTGAACCTATCTTCCAAAATTGAATAACATGCGACATGTGCAAAGTTTTGGTATTTCATTCCAGACCATGATGTGGATATAGGTGTTATCGCAATAAATGATGACGCAGACATAGAATTGTTGACTATCTGTTATGAAGGACTTCCCTATATGCATATTTATGTTGAGACAGGTCAGACCCTTATCAAAATTGTCTTACAGGATGACAAGCTCTTATTCAAAAGAGTAACGAATGATGGTACACTTGCTTTACCGTATAATGAAGGTTTTTCAGAAATCAATTCAGATCTGACTGGAAATCGTGTTGGAACTTCACAAAATCCTGTAGATCTGACTAGTTTTGAACCATATGTTAGTGATACAAGAGGGCAAGAAAATGACTTAGATGGCACATCTGATATAGAAGCTAATGATGGCATACAAAATCCCTTCAAAGCAACTAAGAAAAACAGAAGAAAGAGTGGTAAAACTCCTGTGAGGAAGAGACAAACCATGGTGCAACTCGTGAAGAGAACAACTAGGAAATCTGTAAGAAAACTATTCCAATAGAATACTAGAATAGATATTGTCGACAGCTAGTAAGAGGCTTTTTTAGACCAAAGTGCAGTAGAAGGTAGAAAGCAAGGTAACTTTGATAGAGAAGCACACGTACTTAATAGAGAAGACTAGCAAGGTAATTCTAATAGAAAATCAGACCAAGTCAATATAGAACAGTACCACAGTGATAGGAACGAAGAACCTGATCCAGATTAATTGAGAGAAGGCCTAGAATTTGCAGAAGATGAGGACATCTTTGCAACCGTTGGTTCATTTGTGGCTCAAACAAATCAGCAAATTGATGACTTGAATCAGCAACAACAAGAACATTAGGAACCAGAAGGTAAGGAGTCCACAACACATGAAGATGAAGGAGACCAACCTATTGGCCCTGCCACTGAACAATGGAATGAACTTGTGACTGTAGATGAAGACTTCCTATATTCTGGTGATCAAAATAGGCCTGACTACTTATATTTCAATGTTGCAGTGGAGTTTAACAAGCCAAAGTTTTAATTAAAGGTTGGGAAGAAGTTTACTCATTTTACAAAATTTAGAAAAGCACTTGTGGAATGGAACATTAGAAAGGGATATGAAATTTTATATGTCAACAATGACAGCTGGAGGATAACTGCCAAATATGCAAAAGGATGTTCTTGAAGGATTTATGCGAGCAAAGTTAATGGAACTGACACTTTTTATATCAAAACATTAAAGAGAGAGCACCATTGCGGCAGGGAGTAAACTAAGAAGTATGCAACCTTAACTTATCTGAGCAGAAAGTTTCAAGAAAAGGTTTGAGATAACCTTAATTGCAGCCTGAATGGCATTATTAATTATGCTGGAGATGATTCATGGTTAATATAAGCAGCCAAAAAGCATATAGAACTAAGAGGAAGGCCAAGGAGGTAATCAAAGGCTGTGAGATGGAGCAATATGAACGACTGTAGGATTATACTGCCACAGTTAGACAGTCAAATCCAGATAGTCATATAATTATACAAATAGATAGGAGGTCTATTGAGCAAAGGGCAACATTTCAAAGGCTGTCCTATCGTTTGGCAATGTTTTAAAAATCGAACCCGACAAATCAAACCACGACCCGACCATAGCTCCGGTCCGATTCGTAGCTTAGTTTGACCTGACACAAGAACCAGTAAAAATCGAAAAAAACCATTCAACCCATTCAAACCGTATAAACCCGTGAACTGCAGTTTTTTTAAACATTTGATTTCTTATTTTGATCAACTCTCTAGTCTAATTCTAAAGCCTAAAGACTAAAGACTAACTCCACATTCCACAAATATAATCGCAGCCTTCTCTTCTCTGACTCTTTAGTCCCAACTCCCAAGTCTCTCTGTTTCCTTCTCAAGACAAAAGTCCCAAGTCCCAACTTCAATTCCCTCCAAGTCCCAACTTCAATTCCCTTCTTTGATCTCCAATTTTCTTTGTTTCCATTTCAAAAGTTGAAGCACCAATTGTTCTTGCAAAAGTTGAAATGCATGACTTAGCTGGCTAGCACTAAAATTTCAAGCTATTACCAGGTTAGTTTTGCCTTTTCTTCCCTTTTTTTTTGCTCCTGGTTGGTTACTTGATGTGTATATGCTTTTTATGGTCCATATTTTTCCTATTTAACTTAGAATTATGTGTTAAATTAAATATTTTGAGTTGATTTTAAAATATGTCCACTGTTGTTATATAAACTTCAGAAAAAAATCTAATTTTTACTCTATTTCTTGTGAAACTTCAACAATTGATGATGTCTTTGTTGGGTCTCTAGCTAGAAGCATTGCATTTATTTAGTGAAATATGGGTGTCTCAAGTTGGCTCGCCAGTTGTTTGATGAATTGCTTGAGAGGGACATATTGCATTTATTTAGTGAAATGTGGGTGTCTCAAGTTGGCTCGCCAGTTGTTTGATGAATTGCTTGAGAGGGACATGTTTTGTTAAATGTTATAATGATATGATTATATTGTTTGCAGTTCATGGTCGGCTCTTGAATTGTTTAGAAAATGAATCTATAGTGGTTGAATCTGAATGATGTTATAGTTGTAGCCCTATCCTATTTCTTGTTAGTTCTTGTTTTGGTGATACATAATGTGAGGACCCGCAATTTTTCTTATTTTTATTTTATTTTACTGGCTTAATTAATTATTTACTCACCCGTTTTCTCTGAATATTTTATTCCAACCTTTTTGGATCCAATTACATGGAACTACGACTTGTATATATTTTAAAATGACTTGTTGCGAAAATTTAATTTTTGAAAGCTCATCTAGCGGGAATAGCGAATACACGTTTGGAGATAATAACCGATTTGAGAGTACAATAAACTTGAAAAATTGGAAACTTGTACATTAGCCTTGAAATAGGTATTTTTATGTTTAAGTGCTCAAGTGATAGTTAGTTATACTATCGTTATAAGAATTTCTTGAAGATTTCACTTTATCGCGCTTAAATCGGAAGTACGCGTTTTTACGCGCGCGATCAATTAAGGGACTTAAGACCTTTATTTTTAGATTATTAAGAGTGAATAATAATAGTATGAATGAAAATGCATTAGAGGTATAGTGCACTAGTGAAACAAATTCAAGAGGAAACAAGCACGAAACCCACGCGCGAGCCTAGTAAGAGTTGACTTTTTCCACACCACCTAAAGCTACTATACCATTCTTTCTCCTCAAGTTTTAGCACACAAACAAAACCTTATTTCTCTCTCCTCACTCTATTATTTTCGGCTAGAACCTCCAAGGGGACAAGGAAGAAAGCTCTCTTCTCCATTTCACCTCAATCTTTGCTCCAAAACCTTCACAAATCATCACACAACTTCCACTTCACTTGGAGAGCAGCTTAAGCTAGAAGAAGGACATCATCTCATAGTTTTTCTTGGAGTTTGGTGACCAAAATTTTTGGTTTTATCATCTAAAGAGGTAACAAATGATCAACCTCTTGAATCTTAGTTTATAGAAGTTGTATTGCACATATAACCTCATATATTCAAGTAGGTAGCTTTATTTATGTTGAATTTTGGTGAGTGGGCTCTATGAACTCCCACAATGGCTTGATGAACTGATTTGTTGTGTTTTTGATGTTATTAATGTTGATTTAGTGCTTAATTTAGTGGAATAATGTTGTGTTGTTGGTGGAAACTCAAAGGGGAGTGAAGGTGAAAATTTTTCATTTCTGCCCCTGTGTTGTCCATGACCTTTAGAGTGATTTTTCGTGGTTCTAATGACTTGGTTATGATGTATATATGTTGTGTGGGTTGTGTAAAAAGTTTTATCAAAAAATACCGTGATTTGGTTGTCCAAATGATGTGTTTTCGAAAATCAGCAAAACTGGAAATTTTTCTCGTAACTGCTCTGGCAGTGTTCTTGTTTTGGCTATAACTTTTTGCCCCGATATCGAAATCCAGTTCCGTTTGCGGCACTGGAAATTAGATATTCCCAGATTTCTAACAGTATAAAATGCACATTCTGATTCCATCTGAGCAGTCTGTACCAATCATTTAAACATGACTGTCCTGTTTCACGTCTACACTGAGAGCTCTGTTTTGAGCAGCGAATTGATGCTCAAATGTGAGCTAGTTGTGGACAGATTTTGAAAACAATTTCTTCTAAGAAATTGTAGCCTTATGAATTTAATTTTCAATACCGCCAACCACGCACAATTCCGAGTTAAATTGAGTGATTTATGACCAGAATTCGAAACTGACTTTGTGGGAGAAAACCCTCATGTTGGACAGATTTGTAACCAATTTTGATTTGAGACTTGTTCTTCGAAATTCTTGGTTTAAATTACCTACCAAATGTATCTTGGATCCTTATTAGACCTGGTTAGCATAAATGAGACATGTTTTAAGCATTTTATTGGCCAAAGGTTTGAGAAAAGAAAACTAGTGGTGCAAGGCAGCTTTGCCTTGGAGATTTAGAAACTTTGATGGTTTTGTTAACCAACTTTCCGAATGAATTTTCCTATGAAATTTGGCAGGGAAATTACCCTTATATGGTAGTGTAATACTGCTAATATTGGTGCCATTCTGAGTCCATTTTGATACTCGAACAAAATCCCAAAATTGGTACTTTAAACCTGGAAATTTCATAATTGTCTCAAATTTTCAGCAACTTTGAGCTACTATATCTTAGTGCTCAAAACTCCGATTCTTGTTCCGCTTGTTGTGTTTTAAACTTTGATTGCAACTCTAATTGAGTTTCAAATTTGAGAGACTAGTTCAAATTCTGTAAATTTTTCCGAATTTCCAAAGTTGGCCAAAAACCAACCCCAAAACTGTCTTAAGGGTACAAAATAGCAATTTTGAGACAAATTTTGAATACTTTTCGTTTGGAATCATGGAAAAGTGTCTTCTAGAAATTTTTAGTACTTTGGAAGTAGTTTCCAACGGTACCAAGTTTTCCAATTTTGGACTCATAGAGAGTGAGATCTGATTTTTGAAAGTTTACTTGCCGAATCTGAAATTTTCGAACTTAAAGGAAATTGAGGGTTTCGAACTCTCCATTTTCCTCCGATATTGCTAGACCATTTTACACTTGATTTCAAAGGCGAAAATCAGATTTCTCTTGTATTTTTGAAACCCACTTCCGAGTCTCGATTATAAATAATTAAGGCTCAATTCATGAATTCTCCTTAGATTGTACACTAGTACAACTTTCTTTGATAAGTTGGTATTTTAAGTGATAGTGTATAATAATTGATGGTTATTTGCTCAGGCGCTCAAGGAGACCTTCAAGAGGAACTCGGAGCGGACGCCTAAACACTTGTTTGAGCGCTTACTCACTTGTTTTGAATAGGTGAGTGTTCCATATAGGAGTATGTAATTTGAATAAGTTTATGACATACTTATTCCATGATCATTAAGTGTTAAGTGTTACATGTTAAGTATTTACCACACTCATGCATATTTAAGTAAGGTATACTTGAATTACTCGGTATGAAATACTTGAATTGTATATTTACGTGAAGTGTTTTAATGATTAATTATGCTATGGCTGCATAAGTCGATCGGAGTGAATCTCCTCGACTCTTAAGTGGTAAAAGTGAGAGACGGCCAATGGCGGCCTACTAAAATGATAAATGTTTACCAATTAGCCGTGAATACTTAACCGTTAACCATTAACCGTAATTATTTACCGTTTACCAATTTAATCGATTACCCGATTACTTGATTACTTGACTACTTGATTACCATAAATTTCATGTTCATGTGAAATTTCGGTATATTCCTTACTTGTTTAGGTGTTATGTGTTACTATAATTGCTCATATGAAATTGTCCACCATTTTAAGGTGAGTATGTACTTTATCTCACTCGACCTACTAAAATGATAAATTTTCGCCGTTCATCGATTTACTTGATTACTTGTGCATGTTGTAAGTTTTAAACTGAACTGAGCCCTGCCCTTGGTTACTAACCTACTCGAGCCAGGACTGGGTTCGGTCGGGTAGGTTGGAACCCTGAGACACCGTTTCGGTATACTCGAGTACTACCACTGGAGAGATAAGATGATGGCCAGACAAACCGAGGGGTTCTGAAGTCATAAGGTGCAGTTGATCGAAATGGTATCACCGGAACACCGTATCCTTCCATGTATGTTTATTTTTGCACACTGATAACTCTATCATGCTAATGTGCCAAGATGCAACCTTGAACCATGCTTGTATTATACTCAAATTATTCGTACAATGATAACTATCCCATGTTAATGTGCCAAATATGCAACCTGGAACCATACATGTGGTATGCTCAAATTACTTGATTTATTAGAACTGCTAGAGTGTCTTGGAACCTCACTGGGCTGTGTAGCTCATTCCACGTTTTTATTTTCTTTAACAGGGTTCGAAACCAAGAGTGCTCGTGAATAGTACTAGATTGTTGTCTTTTGAAGACCTTAAGTTGTATTATAACGGATGTTTGTAGTACATATTCTTTTGGAGTGTATCAAGCTTGAAAGCTATCTAATTGTAAGCATGCAATACTTTGGAATACTTTGAATATATATTGAAGTTATTCGCAGTATTTCGAGTTTTTGAATTGTGGATTGTAGTGAGTCCTGGCGAGAGTTGGGCAGGCGTCCCGCGGATACCCTTTGGTTCGCCTTTGGGAGAAGTGGGGGCGTCACACATAATGCCTTTATATATTATATGCATATATGTGTTAAGCATCTATATAGATATTCCGTGAATCACTTTTCTAGCTCTCAATTCCCTTCATAGTGGTGAAGTCCAATTTCATGACCTTGCTATTAATTAGTTGGTGAACATATGATCATAAATTTCAACCATGTTGATGGTAGATATTAGATGTTTCATATAATTTTATTCAAATTATTTAAGAAAAAATATGGAATTGACAAAATATCTAATGGATTACATTTTAAGGGCTAATAGTAAAAAATTTTATTTTTAGTTTATTTAAATCAGTGTTTGGCACAAACATAACTAATTCAAATGCTTAAAAATGCATGTTTTGAGACTACCAAAAATCATTACATGTCCCAAATGACTTATTCTTTCCACATATCTCAACTTTGTCATCTCAATATAGTATGCATATCTTAAGGTAGTTTGAATTCACTAAATTTTTGCTCAAACTGTTGATTTCCATTTTCTGCATCATTTTTCTTATCCAATATAAACTTGCTAATTTGATTGACTAATATAAGCACAACAGGTTTTTGTCTCGATATTAATCAGATTTTGCTCAATTTGGAACTAACCATTTAATTAATTTATTTGTTTGACTAATTGTATTTAAATATCTCATTTTAGGATGAATGCCGATAGTGGTAATAACTCACAATGTTCACCATCTGAAGCATTCAATAGTGAAGAATCTACGAGTCAACCTCATGGTCATAGGCAGAAGATAGATATAGTATGGGGACATATTTCTGAGGGCAGAAATGCATAAGGAAGAAAAATCATGACATGCACTCATTGTTTTAAAGTATTTCAAGGGGGTGGCATCCATCAAATGGAGCAACACTTAGCAGGAGTAACAAGCAGTCATGCTCAAAGGTTGATCCAGCGGTGAGACTTGCAATATTAGTATATTTACAAGAGAATGCAAAATATCTAAAGACAAGAGAGGAGACTTTGGGGTGAAAAATCCTTTTGGACGACCGGTGCATGAATTTGAGGGTGATAAAGTGCAAGAGGTTCCTCCTCCTGGAGTAAAGGGAATATCAATGAATGAGGCTGGTATATCATCTGGTAAAGGAAAAAGAAAAGCCACTGCTCTCATAGGTATTCATGCTTTCTTTAAGGATGGGTATGATAGTTCTCAACCTACTATTAAGGCTTGTTTGGAAAATAAGGATAAATGGCAAAATACTGATATGGCCATTGCTCTGTGGTTCTATGATACATGTATTCCAATGAATGCTGTTAATTCGCCATTTTTCCAAAAAGTTATTAATCAAATAGCATCAATGGGTCATGGTTATAAAGCTTCATCTTATCATTCTTTTTGAGTGCGAGATGCTAAGAAAGATGTCCAATTAGTTGTTGATTCATTTCAAAACACTTGAGCTGAAACTAGATGTACTATAATGGGTGATGGGTGAAAAGATAGTAGACAAAGACCATTAATCAATTTTCTAGTTTATTGTCCCAAGGGTATATCTTTCATTAAATCTATAGATGCCTCGGATATTGTGACAAATGTAGAAAATTTATGTAATTTGTTTGTTGAAATTGTTGAAATGGTTGGTCCAAAAAATGTGGTGCATTTGGTCACGGATAATACTAGCAATTATAAGGCTATTAGAACTTTATTAAATGAAAGATATCCAACTATTTGCTAGTCTCAATGTGCTGCCCACTGTATCAATTTGATTTTGAAGGATATTGGTGAAATGACTACTGTTAGATCTATGGTGTCTCTTGCTTCCACAGTAACTATTTTTGTGTATAATCATAAATTTACTTTGAATTGATTAAGAAAAACTAATAGGTGAAAGAAGATTATTCGAGGGGGAAACTCAATTTGCCACTACTTTTATTGCACTAAGAGTTTATGACAATTTATAATCTTTAGTCACTAGTGGAGATTACAAAAAGTTCTTGAAAATGAACAAGGGAAAAAAGGTCAAACAATTTATTTTGGATGTTGATTTTTGGAATAACTGTTTGATTATGGTGAGAATAATGAGTCCTCTTATTCGGTTGTTGAGAGTTTGTGACACTGATAAAAGGCTTTCTTTGGAATATGTTTATGAAGGTATGTTTAGAGCAATTACTGACATCAAGAAGTTGTTCAAAAATAATGAAAGATTGTATAAACCTTACATTGATATCATCAATGACCAATGGGATAGGATGTTGAGAAAAAATTTGCATGCTTCAGCCTATTTTTTAAATCCTGCTTTTCAGTATGACATTGCCACATTCTCTACACATCCAAAAGTTACAAATGATTTGTTGGATTACATAGAATCAAAAGTCAATTGGTGTAGTGTGAAAAATTTAACAAAGGAGATTGGAATGTATCGAGAGCGGGAGAGAAGTTTTGGCAGAAAACTTGCTATTCTCACTAGTAAGAAAGACAGGCCAGGTAATTTATATTTTTTTAGTATTTAAATCTTACTAAAATATATATTCCATTTATGATTTTTTTGTTTATATTATAATTTTGAAAATGACAGAGAATTGGTGGAAACACTTTGGATGTGATGCTCCAAATTTATAAAAGTTTGCAATTCGGATTTTAAGTCAAACAGCTTCTTGTTCAGGATGTGAGCGTAATTGGAGTGTTTTTGAACGTATTCACACTAAGAAAAAGAATACGTTGAAGCATCAAAGACTTAACGATCTTGTATATGTGCATTATAATTTATGTTTACAGTATAGGTATATGTAAATGGATCCTTTGTATAAGTGACATTTCATTCTTTTTAAAAAAATATTTTAGTATTAACTAAGTGTAAATATTGTAGGCATAATCAGCAAAAAAACTTGTATGATCCCGTTGATTATGAGTCAATTGATAAAATAGAATTTTAGGTGGTTGAACAAGAATAAGAAAGGGAACTTATTATGATGAGTTAGAGGAAGAATTTGAAGAAATTCTAGTTCATGATCAATGTTCAAATTCTCAACAACTCGAAAGTTAGTTTAATGTATTAGTAAAAGTTGAAATTATAATTTATTTATCATTTTCAGCTGAAATTATTTATTAGTTTGATGCAAAAATTAAGTTAATATTATATTTAATTGTTCAAGGTGTGTATAATTAAATATTTTGATTTTTTTTAGATAACAAAAATGAAGGGGAAGATGTTGATTTAGAAGCATTTCAACGTAGAAATTTTTTTAATGATGATGAAGATGACGATTGGCATTAAAGATTCAAATGATAATTTATATGAAAATTATTTGTGCTCCTTTATTTTTTCTATTTTTAAGATTTGGACTAGTTGGTGTGATGAAACTAATATGAACTTTGTACTTTTGTTAGTGGTTCATATTATACTCTTGGACGATGATGAAGATTTGTCAAGATAGCTTTTTTTTTAAAAACTCTGTTGTCCAAGAATGACGAAAAAGATGATAAGATCCCCAGAAATTAGATTTGCTTGGATTTTTTGATTGCTTTCTAGACTTATATGAATTTTTATATTGTTCTTTGTTAGTTCTAATATTTAAACTACTGGACATGTAACTTGGATAATATTGCTCTTATGTTAGTTGTGATTTTAGCATCTATAGTTCTATTGGATTTTGTTTAATTTCAGAAGTTTCAATGACTTTTATTTAATTTCAAAATATGGTGGTGGTTTGTGTAGGATCTAAGATTTTTTTTATAGTAGGTATAATTGAGATGAATTTATTTGGTTGAATTTATAGTTCTAAAAATTTATGTGTGTTTGAAAATATTTTAACTTTTTATCATATGATATCTATGGAATATCTTAGCCTGTGCACAGGTGTGTATGTGATATATATATAATTATTAAACTGGGATTGAACCGCTCCGATCAGTTGAATCTCGATCCAGTCACTTAGCTAGTTCAATTAACGGTCCGAGTTTTAAAACATTGGATTTGGGTGCTCTTAAAAGAGATTTCTTACAGGTTGTAGACCAATCATTGGCCTAGATAGTTACTTTTGAAGGGTTCCTTTAGAGGTCAGCTGTTAGCAGCACTTGAAAGGAATGAGAATGACAATATGTTTTCCATAGCCATTGCCATTGTTGAAGCAAAAAACTATGATAGCTGGACTTGGTTTTTAATGGAGCTGATTACTCATATTGGAAGGGACAATTTAGTGCCTTATACCTTCATTTCTGACAGGCAAAAAGGCCGAGTATATGCTATAGAGGAGCTGTTTCCTGGTGCAAAATATAGATTTTGCCTTCAGTATTTGCTTGAAAATTTCAAGGCAAAGTTCAAAGACAGTGATCGGAGGGAATTGTTTTGGGCTACTGCATCAGCAACTAATGTTGATGACTTTAAGAGAGCTTTGAATGCTTTGGAGACAGCTCAACCACAAAACGGAGATAACTTTACTGCTGCTGCTTGGTTAAAAAGGTTGCCATATCACCTGTAGTCTACAGCACTCTACGAAATAACTGCTAAAGCTAATATTTCAGTTAACAACCTGAATGAGAGTTTCAACAACTACATTTTAAAAGCAAGAGACGAGCCAATTGTGACTCTTCTTGAATTTTTTAGAAGAAAATTAATGCAACGGTGACATTGAAGAGACAAGCCATGGAAAAATATGAAGGCAAATTCTGTCCAAACATTGTTGAGAAGCTAGCCAAGAGTGTAAAGAGGAGCAGACATTGCATTGTTGTATTTGATGATATTGACTCATTTGAGGTTGATAGCTTCAACGGGACCTCGGTTGTGCATTTTCAATGTAGAACCTGTTCTTGTGGTGTATTCCAATTGACTGGAATCCTATATGTGCATGCTATTATTGTCATTCAAAATATGCGGATGAAGGTTGAGGACTATGTTGATGAGTGCTATAGTAAGGAGGCATATTTCAGGACATATGCTTATAGCATTGGAGTTGTTCCATCCAAAGAACACTAGATTGAAGTGGAATGCAACTATTGAATCCACCATTTGTGAAGAAGCAACTTGGAAGACCTAAAAAACTTAGGAGAAGGTATCCTAATGAACCAAGAGATTCACAGAAAGCTTCCAGAAAGGGCTTGACAGTATACTCTAAGAGGTGTTTAAAAGCTAGCTATAATAGGAGAATTTGCAAGGAACCTCTTCATCCCAAATCCAAACTGTACAAGGTACATTTAAGTACATGAATTTTTCTGCACTATATACTTTTGATTGTAAAAGTAAATGTTATATAATTACTCCAGCAGCAAATTTTCTATTTGGTTGCGGGATCGAGCAAACAATAACCAACGAGGGCAACAACCGCATCCATTTCAGCCCCAACCAGAGAAGCACCAGTACATCAAGTATCTCAATAAAGCAGCACTGCTACAGTTAATGACAACAACCCCAATTCTCGATCTAAAAGATCTAAAAAGAATTAGAATCAGGAATTTATGGATGTTATTTTTAGGATTTGTGTCGATGTAAACAGATTGTAATGACATATATGCTATCTTTTGGTCATACCATATATAATAGATTAACATGTTTTGTAAGTGATGCACCTTTTTAATCCTTTAACATTATTGGAATTGTTGCTAGTTATTTGTAGTGATATTATTGGCATTATTCCTTTTTTTTTGTAATGCCATATATTGGATTGTGGCTATCATATTACGACTATCCAAATTACTAATTATGAGTAAATAGGTTGTATAGTTATTATCTTTCTTTCATTAAGGAATGCAAATCATGACAAAAACTAAAATTTTTTCATAAGCAAAAATCATTACATTATTTGGTACATCATATGCTGCCACTAACCAAATTACTATTTTCTATAAGCAGCAATAACTAGAAATAAACAACAAACGATAAAAGACAAAATCATTATCACTTTCAACATCCGCACCATGCCTTCAACCATACTCAACTTTGTGTGTAACCCTAACAAAACCTCACCATTGTTCACAACCAATATACCTTTATTGCTGTTCACTCTTGGAGAGAACCCACAACTTTCGTCTACTCTTATTTCTGGAGTTTAACTAATAGATTCATTGCCAATTCTGTCCTTTCTTGTAAGATTGCACCATATCCAAAAAAGCAGGACTCATTTTCACAAACGTAGTATAGCCTACCTTTTGTGGGTTTGTTCGATTCCACGATCTTGATTTTTGCTCTTTTCTTGTAGAAGTACCGACATCATTCATACCTAAGATCTGTCAAACCTCCTCCAAAATTTGCAGTAATTGACATGGCAACTTTCGATTCTCCCTAAGATCCGTCAATCCTCCTACATTTTTTGCTCTTAATTCTTCTCCCTTTTTCCTTTCACTCTTCGATGGTTTTAAATGTTTTCTGCCCTAATGTATCACTTCAATATAGCAACTGAAGGGTAGTTTAGGAATGAAACTCAAGATCTTTCCAAAGAAACCTCACGTACCCATTCCCACTAGGTCGCATACTCGGTTACAGATCAATTTTCACTTTAGTTATGAAGTTTAGGGTGTTTTTGTCGAGGTTTCTAAATGATAGGGGGGGGTAAGATGTCTTTTCGTGAAACCACAGGGAGGTTCCTTGTATTTTACCCAAGGAAATAACAATATTACACCCTTCAACTCAGGAATCGTAACTAAAAAATCAAATTATATAGGAAAAGTGATGCGAGACGCGGAAGCTACTTCGGATCTAGAGGAACACGATGAAGATTTGATGGAGTTGAACCCGAACTTGGACCACTCAAGAACAGATTTAACGGTAGAGGACGCCACAATCAAGTATGTGTGCTTGATTGATAAGTCAAGAACAGCCTAGGATCGACTCTAGGATGTTCAACTTAGCTTTCACAAGCTAAGGGAATTTGCCACAAGGAATGGACGAAATTCTGGAAATTTTATTCAATACTCTCAAAAACTGAATGTAACATGCGGCTTGAGGCTATTAATAGCCGTGACTAAGACCTAATAAACTGGAAAAATAACAAGGAAAGTTCAGCCAGCCCCTTGGGCCTTCACTTGACCGAAAGCTAGCCCAACTAACTATAGATCATAAGCTTCGGGGGCGTTGCCCCCGAACCCCCACCGGGGGCTTCGCTGCGCCCCCGGGCCCCCAAGCCAGGGGCGCGTCGCCCCCTTGGACCCCCGACTCGCTGATCGGACAGCGAGACCCCCGTACGGCTCAGCGAGGGTACTTAACTGCGGCTCAGCCCGCCGTTTGGAGCTTGAACATTTGCATCTTCAATTGTAAGCAGCATTTTAGTAGTTGTGCAAGGATATTCCAACTCAATTCCTTCAATGACCGGTTTCTCTTGGGTTTGGACGGCACGTACCAAGGCTTGAAGGGACTCCTTGAATCTCTTGGCTCGTGCTCGTGTCACTGGGCCTTGGGGCACCTTCACAGGGTCTACTTGTACACTTTGGGCCTCGTGCTCAACCGCATCAAAAAGAAAAGGAAATAATACTCATTGCTAATTGATTTAAAACATAAATAAAGGTACCATTCATTAAACCTAGTGAAATCACTAAAAAATCAAACCCCACTATCCCTTCAACTTAGAATTTTTTTAATTCAAATTCTTTAATTTTGATGAAAAATAAAGTGAAAATAGTACCGGTCCTACCAAAAAAGAAGTAATAACATACTTTAATTTAAGAGAGAGATAAAGAATATTTGACGCTGAAATATATCTATTTTATTTGTATATACTTGACCTAAATTTGACCCTAACAAGTTTGAACAAGAGTCTAAAACTCTACCACTTAAAATAGCCTTAGGTGTTATTAATTATTTTGTATAAGAACTATTCTTTTCTTCATATATAAATATGTAACGCTAGCACTCTAACTCGTGCTATGTTTGGATTTACACTTTACATCAACACAATATAATATAAAAAAGTAAAATTTTATGAGTGTTATTTTAGTCAATTTATCAAAATGTATTATAAATACCCAAAATAGACCAAAAAAAAACCAAAAACACATTGAATGCATGAATCATCAAAACCCTTCTCTTCCCTTCCCTCACTACTTCTTACATCCCATAAACCCATCCCGCAGCCACATTTTCCATTGTGGATACCCTATCCTATCCTCTATTACCCCTCTTCCGCAACCTATAGCCTTACCTTCTCCTATTCCTACAACTGATAGGGTGTAAAATATAGTGCATTGAGCTTTATTTTGAATGAAAAATGCTTATTTTTGTCTTATATTATTCTAATAAATGGAGCTTAGTTGGAGAGAAAATGGACCAAAAATGTGGCCTAAAGAAACAATGGAAGAACAAGAAGTGAAGAGGAAAGGGTTTGGTAGGAATGACATACTTTAGTATTTTGCCAATAACTTGAACAACCAAAATCAAATTAAGATGATTTTTTATTTATTTTGAAGTTAAAAAGTGACCTACAATTCTTATGAAAACATCAAAGTCCAGTTTTCATGGTCAAAAATCTAATTAGTGAAGTATAGTTTCACTACAATGCTCTTTTGACCAATTCTCAGAATTTTGGATATATCTCAACTCCCAGACCTCCAAATGACATGATTCTTATGGCACTAGAAAGGTAATTCAAAGGGTTATAACTTTAATGTTTTGTGAAAAAGTTGATTCAACATCCTTTATAGTGTAATTTGGCTCCAAAAATGAACTACGCGCAAATCCTTATAGATCCGCCCACGAATCCCATGTCTGATGCCGGATATTGAAAGGGACTTCACGCTGAACTTTCTTAGATTTTGATGGTTCGTGAGCATCGAAACAAGTCCAAGGCCAGACTTAGGGTCGGTCTTTGAGCTAGACTTCATTAAAAAACATGCCAAAACTTGACTTTTTTGGCAACTTTTCGAAACCTAATCCAACCATGCTTGGGTCAGAATTTTAGGAAGTTATAAATAGGAGTACTTTAGGTCATTTTTAGGTTAGAAAAACACTTGTCTAGACACTAGCTCTAGGATTTATTTTTTTTTTTTTGAGATTCAAAAATCAAATTGGGATTTAGAGTTTCGTCAACTGGGTAGTTCTACATGCTTTTTATTCTAAATCTTGTATTTTTCAATATTAAAATCTTGTTTACTCTTGCAATTATGATGAACTAAATCTTTTCTGGGGTTAGGGTTTTGTAAAGGAGTTTTGATTATTTATTCAAATTAAATTCTTAACTTTTGCCTTGATTTATCTATCTTAATTTAATTACATGTTTGTGTTTTGCCACTATAGACATACTCTTAGTGTTTGTATAAACTAAGAGGGGATATACAACCATGCATTAGATAGGTAAATATACATAGTCTAATCATGAGAGTAGATCGGGATTTGTATGACATAATTATATCAGCTAGGATCTTAAAGAATTCAATTGAATACTTATGATTTCAAGAGAAATGTGAGATTTAATTAGACACAATTTAGATGAGAGATAATCTAAAGTACCTTTGCATGATACGTTCTTGGCTTGTTAAAAATTAATTGGATAATTAAGTCTAACTCTGGATTAAAATCTGAAACCCTAGTTTTTGCCAATTGTTTTCTCACTTTTTATTTATTAGATTTAATTATCTATTTTCTTCTTTAATTAGTTAAAAATAAATCCTTTGAATTTTATTTTTTATAATAATTAAAGTAGAGAAAATTAACTTGTCCCTCTGCATTCGACTCTTGGAGTACTCCAATTGATTTTATTACTCCGATCGAACCTGTATGCTTGCAGGAATTCGTTATTTAGCAACTATTCCCTTCTCTTTGTTCTATCTTTCCTTCTCCTTTCTTACAAAATATTCTCATCTCCCACCCCTACATACAACCCCATTTATCTTCTATCTATCATTCTTTTATCTCATCCTACAATCACAACTTTTTCTCAATGATAAATTGCTCCTCCTCAACCTAACAGTCTTTCTTTTCTATATTCTCACTATGCATGATCTTTTTTTTCATCTTTCTAGTATATTTGGTAAAACTACAGCATAGTCTTGGGAAAAAAATTGAGTTTTAGGCATAATTTCATAGTAATTCGGCCATCTTTTTTTATAGGTGTTTGGAAAAAGCTTTTAGAAAAATATATACAATAGATATTTTCTAAAGCTACCCCCAATAACCAACAATCAAAACACTTTAAATAAAGGGATAATTTCAAAAACCTCCTCTAAGATTTCTAACAATTTCACTAAACTCTCTTGAGCTTTTCAATATTACACTTACCTCCCTTGATGATAAACAATGACTATAATAACCTTCATAATTTTCAAAAGACAAGCCATTGATAAAAAGGGAAAAAGATAACAAAAAAAAGGAAAACAATTTTTCTTGACCAGTCCACATATTGTGAACAAATTGTTTCAACCATGGCCATTAAATTGTAACGTTCTATCATTCAAATATGCTGATCAAGGAAAATGTCTCCTTCCTTATCATTAGCCTGCTATTATCATCCCTACCACCTTTCTCAAAGTGGCTCCTAAATTCTTGATCTCCTAAAAGCTAATCTAAAACATATAACTTTTTTTTATTTTGCCACCCTACTCATTACAACATTGGTATCACTATTCATAAATTGAAATAGAATGAAAATCTAAAATTTTCATATAGAAAACCCATTAAAATCCTTTACCTCACTAATCTTATTGTCATGCTACTACTATTGATGATGATGGAGCAATCATCACTGCCAACAACCCAATTGTTCATATCATTGAGTACAAAAAACCTACTGGATTACCGGAAAGTATAACTTGATAGATTGTACTAAACTATTACCCAAACTTGCACTTTGTTGATGTTTTGTCTGGTTCCTTTTAATAGACATCAAACTTGTTCTAAATAAAATTGTATCAATTCAGAGGAAAAATGTGAGCTAATTTAGGATGATCAACCCAAATGTTGAGAGTAGAGATTAGAAGAATTTTGGTAACTGATGGCTTAGCAGTTTGAGTCGGAAAAGGTAAGAATTGTAAGTTTTATGACTAACAGTTTGGTAGGCAGTATATGAAAGAAAACTATAAAGAGGTAAAGATTGTGAAGGTAAGAATTATGACGATGGATTTTGGCATTTAAGACAAAGGGTTTGTTCAGAAGAAGAAGAAGTGATAAGAATTTGAAAGTTTAGATGGATGTAGAAAACCATGGAGATGGAAAACATCAGGACGTTGGCTAAGCAATAAAACTCATAATTTTGGTAGTATACAAGTGTATTCTTGACTTTTAAAAAATTTTAATGATTATTCATATTTTGAAAATTAGATGAGAGCAATTTTGGGCATTCGTATACTTTTTGGGTCTTATATGATCAAAGTGAAACCCAAACCTATATTCTAGGGAGGTATGTGTACTTTTTAAAATATGAGAGAAGTTGTGTGAAATTTTAAAAAGCCTCAGGGAAGGTTTATGAAATTATCCCTTAAATAAAACTATTGTCCTAATGCTTCAAATATCTTTAAAATGAGTTTGTCACCCTTTCTTCTAGCCTATAGCCTTGCCTCTCCTATCCCTGCAGCCATTTCCATTCCTCTTGCCCTATCTCCTTCCCTTGCTCTACCCAGTATCCCTATCTCCTTCCCTTGCTCTACCCAGTATCCCTATCTCCCACCCTTCCCTGTAGCCATATTTATCTCCTATCCACTGTTCTTTTATCTCATCCCACAATCATAACTTCCCATCAACTACAAATTGCTCTCCCCAATCTCACTATCTCATTTCTCTACTCCTTTCACAGTGCATGATCTTTTCGTCACCTTTCTAGCATTTTTGGACAATCTAAATCTAGAAATGTGGTTTTGGGGAAAAAATTGAGGTTGAGGTGCAAATTCTTAGTAATTCTTCCATCTTTTGTACATTTTATAAGCATTCGAAGATGGTTTTTTTAAAAAATATACACAATAAATATTTTCAGAAGCCACTCTTGAAAAACAACAATTGTCCCAATGCTTACATATGATCTTTATAATGAGTTTGTCCTGATGACAAATAAAAAGTCAAAACAATTAGTGATAAATCCAAATCAATCTACAAAATTCAAAGTAAAATATAAAGCTTAGGAAAAGAACAAACAAACCTATTGAAGATGTAAAAAGCAAATTTCTTTTCATACAATTATATCGTAGATGCCATCATAACTCCTCCAACCAAAACCTCATTTCACGCACCCATGAGAGAGACCGGATAATGGTCTTTCCTCAAGGGTGGAGGCCATTTCCCTAAATTTATTTCTTTTATTTGAATAAATTCTCTCTTAAGGTTTCCAAGTGAGAGATTGTTCTCTTCTAAGGTTTTCTAATGAAAGTTTCTTCTCTCCTATATTTTTCTAGTGGAAGTCTTATTCTCTCCTAGGATATCCTTGTGAAAGTTTTTTTTTTTTGGTTTTCCGTCTTTGTTTTAGTAGGAGAGATTAGAGATTTGATAGATCTCAGAAATCAAATCTAGAAGCAAGATCCAAATTTTCCTTTGGGTTTGAAGTAGTTTTTATTAGATTTGATTATTCAAAAACACGCACACAGATTTATTGGATTGCAGTGATAGTAATTTGATGGTAGAAGATACTCTTGGAGATTCAATATTATGATCAAGTTTATTGCTTTCTATATCTGTTTTACATCTATGTATTATGTTATGTTTGATGAACTTGCTGTCATTGCAGATATCGAAACAAGTTATACATTTGTTTCATCAGAAACATCCTAAAACTCTTGCAAATGCAATGGAAATTGCAATTTTAGCTCTGTTTGAATCTTTGGGCTAGGATTTCGTGTGATACCAGACAACGACCCCGCCCGTCGTATTAAAAGGACGGCTTGCACATGGGCTTAGGTAATGTAATGTCCATTGGCTGTTACGCAAATGGGCCTTGATCAAGTAAAAGCCAATTGAATTCTTCAAGCCTCACTAACCATCCTTGCAAGCTTTTCACCAAAATTTGGTGTGTGGACCTTTGTAGACACTAAAATTTTAGGATTAATTGGTCAAAGAAATAAATCACATTGATTAATTACATTAAATGATTAATTTTGTAATTCAAGGTAAAGGACTTACTTAAAAGTTTCATTAGATGGATAATTGATGTAAAATGAGGCCTATTAAAGTTTAACCCAAGCTAGACGTTGCACTTGATGATTGTAAAGCGCCATTGAAATGGTTTATAGTCCATGGGCTGACTAATAGTGATTTTTCTTTAATGGGTGTTGTCTAAAGTCACATTAAGGGAGGGTTAGGAAACCTAAACCTAGACCTAATGGCTTCTTTGGATTTTGGTTTTTTGCAGAAAAATTTTGAATTATTCTCTCAACATATTTCTCAAGTACTTTTTTACTATACATACATCATATCGTTATATTTATATATATATATATATATATGATTTGCAGTATCTGATGATCTAGTCGCCAGAGTTCTATCAAATTTTCACGTTCTTTAAGTTATCATTAAGTAAAATTGATAGATAAAGTGAGATTCTTCCGCAAATTATACTTGCATCTCAAGTTTTGCTGTATTATTAAGAAACTCATTCTTCTTTGAAATTCACTTAAATATTCCTTGATTTTCCTAGTCATTGTGGCAAAGCTTTGTTGTCTATTTGTTAAATGGAAATTTGTAAAATTGATAATTGTTACGAATTTTCGACATTATTTTCCTACTCAATATTTGTGAAAATGCATACCATGAGGTTCACAATTCGAGTATTCATGATATCTTTGCTTATGTTTGACAGACCAAAAATAGAAACTTCACAGCTCAAAAGGTAAACATATCATTCTACAGAAACAAGCTAATCCCAGATATATCCTGATAGGAGAAAGAACAGTCCACTTAGTTAATTAAGATAATTGATTAGGCAAAATGTTCTCACGTCTAAATCAATTCTCAAATGTTGACCTTTGTCAATTTGATACATGTCGTATTCAAAGAGCATGATGTGCCAATTATCTCTCCATGACAACGTAATACGCAAAATTCAATTACTTCACTTTTCTTGTTTTTTTTTAATATGTTATCCATTCCTTTTTAAGTTTTCTACCCCGATATGATTTCGCTTTTGGCTAAAATCTCCATGTTTAAATTTGTCTCACTTGCACAATTTTTTGTCATCTGGGAATTTTTTTTTAATATGTTATCCATTCCTTTTTAAGTTTTCTACCCCGATATGATTTCGCTTTTGGCTAAAATCTCCATGTTTAAATTTGTCTCATTTGGACTTGCACAATTTTTTGTCATCTCTTTTGGGAATTTGGGTAAGCCATCAGTGCCTCATTGTCTATTGCCAAGTTTTAACCAAGGAAAAATTATCTCCCCATAATACGTACAAGCAGGAAAGAGAGCAACAGTTGATCATTTTCTTCTTGGACTATATGCAATTGAAGAAGGTGGACATTTTGGTCCAGATTCTAAACATCATTATATTTGATGTGATTTTTAAACCAAAGGCCACATGTTGAAACATGACACCTTACTAGATGTTCATGTTCAACGATATTGACTCTCTTCTTCTCCTACTTTGCTGTATATACAAAACAGAATTATGGCCTAAAATTTTGGTTTAACATTTTTTAAGGCTTAATTATCGAAAAAATTGTTCTTACAAACGAGCTTAAACTTGTAATTTCCGCGTAAAATCGAGCAATTTCTATTGCAGATAAAAAGGAAATTGTAGTCCTCAATAGCTGTGATTTCCTATCGGTATCATATTAATATGTTTGTCTTGCAAAATTATCACCCTCCTATCTTTCCATGCAATATCATCTCAAATTTATTTTCGAGTACTTGACTACTCCCATTGTAAACTGTTTGTCCTGATACTTAATTTCTTGATCCCGTTTCCTGAAGCTGGAAGCCATGTAATTAATCCTCTTCACGTAACATGATAACACTCTCTAATTAAAACTATGCAAGGATAAAAGTACACTTAACCAAAAGCACATGGAAAAGGGACCCTCTGTGCAACATGAGGATATATATCTCTCCCACTTTAAACCCAAAGGCACTTGGGTTTATCCACAAGACTCAGCGTAACTGATAGTGACGTCGAGCAAATGATCGAGAAATCTCTGATTCGACTCTCTTCTTCTCCGTATAAAATTTGGAGTCTCCTTTTTTTTTTTACAAAAAATAAAAAAAAAATGACGCTAGGACATTGACTAATAACTAGAATCATATTTTTTGTTATAAATCATCGGTATTTGCATTTTTAAAATTTTGCAAACTCAAAAATTTTACCATAATCGTTCTCGACTTTCTGCTAGTAAATCACCCCCTTATACATTATATATGCAGTAAAATCATGAAGGCTCAAGTGGGGCTCAAATTTTTGGTCTTGGAGGTTCAGCTGACCTTGCTTGCTTAAGGATTAAACTAGGGGAACACCCGTATTAGACCCCAATAAATTGGACCTATGCTTTGTTATAGACGAAAAGTTGACTTGCTTGATTTTAATTTCTTCATGTCATTAAAATTTTCCATTTTCACCCTTCTTTTACATTTTAAAATTCAATAATACTGAATGTCATATTGATTCGTGATTGAACGGGGATCTCATTATAGTACTAATTCACTGTAAAAAAAAATTGGGCACTGTGTCACCAACTTCGCATGTGCCAAGTTAGATTGGCTAATAAATGTACTTCTTGTTGATTCTCGTTAAAGAAGAAGATCATTTTGTGATCTAGGGCTAACATGGAGTATATTTACACAGCATTACTCTTAAGTGCAAAAGATTAAAGGGCACTGATTTAGAAACTTCGGGGACCATCTAAGAATTGTCCCATTATTTTATTTGCATTATGATCTGCTTATTGTGAAAAATGTTTGCAATATAATCAGATTGTGGACATTGTCTTCAACAATATAAAGTTCTCAGAATGGTTGACATTTTGGCTGCACACAGACACAGAGTAGTTTACCAGCCCTTAGAGGAGCAAGAACTTAAAATCAAGTCCTCCAAAAGCAACCTGTTTATAATGCTTAAAGTGATAGCATATATTGATAAAAACCAATCCTGCCAAAGCACTTTTTGAACCAAAATGGAGTAGCTTCACTATCACTAATCTGCATGTAGATTTATAAATACAAAAAAAAAAAAATACTTCGCTTTTTCTTCTTTGTTTAGGATATGAATGCATGGGCCATGGAGGTGTATATGTGCCTTCATTCTGACTTTGGCTAATGCCATCAATTGAACAGTCGTTCTCAACTACTCCCATACAATCTTTCTTCCTTTTTGCTCCATTTATGAGGGTTTTGACAAATAACGTTCATATTCTTTCATATCACTCCTAATCATAGCAAGTATTATACTATGATATTGTGTTATTATTGGTAGGAAAAGAAGACGTATATACAAATATGGAATTTGAGGTCTTCCATGGCATGAGCATCCTATCAAGCCTTCCTTTCAATGTCTACCTTTACAACCCTTATCATTCATGGACCCCAATTCCCACCAGTTCATACACGACAGGGAGAGTGAAAGATTGAGAGAGAGATGTAAAATGGAAGCAAAGGCACGCAATCCTAGAGTGAGAAGCGTGCATGGTGGGGCTTGTAAGAGGCTCAACTCCAAACTGAATTTTAAGTCACACAATTTTGTTGAGAACAAACAATACATAAATACGTCAGTTTTTGTACTTAACTTAGGGTGGTTTTGATATAAATATCTGTAATCTTTAAATTGTGTTTCTAGTTGTTGAGAGACCTTGATTATTCAAATATGCAGATCAAGAAATCTTACATATTTGCAGTTTCGCCACCTCTGGTGTAGTCTGAAGCTGTACTCGGATTCAGATTTACCAAGTTTTGTTGGCAACCCCTTACTTTTTAAAGAATCAGGAGATGCAGATGTTTTTCAGGCAGTGGTGAATACAAAATTTAGAGACCCTTTCCCACGTTGAAAAACTAGATCCTAAGCTTAGTATGACTAACTACAAGTTCTAGGGACCAACTAAACTTGCAGGTGTTAATCCGCTTACATACATGCATGAGTTGTTGATAGCATACAAAGGTAGAACAATGTTCTATATATACACAATCTGTCTGTTTTCAGTTCAATCCTCAATAAATAATGTATACCTAGATTGTGAATAATTCAATCCTCAATAATGCTTGAGTTGATAGTATACAAGGGTAGAAAATTCCTCAATAATGTAAACATACATTGTGAATAATCATGTACAGTCTGTTATCATGGGTACTTACACATATTCTTTCTAAGTTCTGTTTTCCAATTTCTGTGGACCGAGAACATACAACAAAAAAACATTCTTTTGGTGCATGATAAAAAAGGGGTCACCCTCTACATACACAAACCTTTTTGGGACCCCCTCTGAGCCATAAGCTTTAGCCTGGGGCTGGAAAGAAAGGGACTACCACCTTTGTTTAATTTTGCAAAATCACGCAACGGGATTTGGGACATGCCTCAGTGGACTTACCCCATTGTGGGGCTGTATCATGTCCCCCCTCTCCTTCCCCCTTGATGGTAAAGGCAATAGTAAAAAGTAAAATAGTGTGAAGTATATGCAAGGAAAGAGCCTCATCATCATCATCATTGGCAGCTAGGGAGACAAGCAGACACCAAGCAAGTCTGTGTATCCATTGACTCTTTGCTCCAAATCATCATAACCCCATTACTTATATTTTTTCCAAAAAAAAAATATCCATAACAGAGATGTTACAAGTACCAGTCATACATCTAGATGTATATAGGTTAAGAAATATATCACAATCAAATGCAACATAATAAGTTGGTAATATACAATGCATTATTTGCATTGTTGAATTAGTGTTAACTAGCACTTAATAACATGATGGATTTATGTTACTATCTAGTTGTTGCATGTGCTGCATAGAATAGCAAACAGATAAGAATCCATAGCTTTGAGCTTGAGAAGTGTTTTGCATGCTTTGGATGCTTTTCGAAATGTAAATCCCTTTTGCTAAATGTCAACCTTGTGAAAACTAAAGTCAATCACTTTTTTCACCATCAACTCCCTCCCTCTCATTCTCTCTCTCTCTCTTGGATTCTTTTGAGTGAAGGGATGGTGGTGGGAAACACATTCAATTGTTTAAAAAAAGAGGTGGTGGTTGGTACTGGCCGACCTCGATCGAGCAAGAAAGTATAAGGTTTTATTGGCTAGTCCTCTACGTTAAAAAATCCTCATTACAAACTGGTTTAGGGAAGAAATGTGATGTTCAAGCCTTTTAACCAACATGGTTTCCTCCCAAATTTGGATTAAAATGATGCCAATTTCATTTCCTCCAAGTTAATGTCCTTGTGCCACTTGGTAGTTGCAAATTATTCAACCAAAAGCACAAGTTGAGATCATGATGGCACTCCATGTAAAATTTACGGACATGAGTTTGAGGCCTATTTGTCAACTACGTATACATGCTGTCATTTCTTTCTCTTCCTCAAACAGAAAATTTGCTATTTTCTGGCTTTGAAAGGCCATTGATCTCATTGGTTTTGAGTCCATATATAAGTGTTAGACTTTTATGCCTGTTTCAGAAGCCTCATCCGTGAATATCAACTCCCAACTGGGAATTTTTTTGTCAAAATTTTCCAATCATTTTTCATACTCTTCGTCTGATGGGAAACATTATGGTTAAATACCGGAAATGTGCTTTCGTGTTTTTTTCGACTCCTAGTTATTGAAGTAGAACGAATAAAAGAGTTAAAATTTAAGTATTCGAAATTGAAACTTAGAATGCAATGTTAAAACCAATATGAAATTTATGGATGCAAAGTGGAATTAATGCACTAATAATTCCACTAGATTGTTAGTCAGAAGCATTAGAATGATTAAAACATACGTGGTAGGGGTGTGTAAAATCGAAAAATTCCGATTTACCGACCGAATTCGAATTCGGTAATTCGGAATGAAAATCGGAATTTCGATTTCGAATTCGGGTCGAATTCGATAACGAGATTTTTCAAATCGGAATTCCTATTTCGATTTCAAATATGTTTTTCATATATATATATATATATATAATATAACATTTATATTATAATAATAATTTTTATATTCATGAATTCGGTGAAATCGGAATTCCTGTTTCGATTTCAATTTCGTTTTCACACATATATATAATATTTTATATATATATGTAATATAATATTTATATAATAATAATAATAATTTTTATATTCATGAATTCGGTGAAATCGGAATTTACCGAATTCCGAATTAAATTTGGAACGAATTCGAGTTCGAAATTGGTGAATTCAAAATCGAAGTCGATTGAAAATCCTGATACCAAAATTTCGAAAAATTTCGATTTCAAAGTTTCGAATTACCGATTTCGATTTCGATTCACACCCCTAATACGTGGTTACTTTTTAGCACAAATTAAGCTGACGAAGCCCTGTGGAAGATAGATAACAGGCCGGGCTTATTCATTTACGATCAAAATTTTATCATTTTGCTTAAATTGTTTAAAGGATCAATTGCACCAATAATTCACTAAAAGAGACTGCTTTTGCGGTATGTGGTTCAATTTGATATTTTAAATTTCGCAACATAAGCACATTTTAATCCTTTGAAAAGTTAAATTAGACCAGACCAGTTTACGTGAACTGCATGCATGCTGATCCTGATTCTTAACTTTGGAGGGAAGTAATAGCAGAGAGCGCACCATATTTTACCAAGAATACATATTTTGAGTCATAGATTAAAGGCAACTGTTTGTTTCTTGATTTTTCCAAATGCAATTTTTTTTTTTTTGACAAAGATAAAATATTCTAGGACGTTGCTTTAAAATAACAGAGTCTATTCTATTCAATTTCCTCCAAAAGCTAAGAGCAAATATCAACAGTTTCTTTCTCTTTTTTTTTTTTTGTTAGTAATTAGCAAATTTAGATCAACTGTCCTGCATCAAATTGAGAAGTTACAACATGCTATAAACTTTGTGAAACTTGAGAGAGTTCAAGTGGGAGCATGGTCCAAACACAGAAAAGCAAATGGGCAATAAACCCTTCTTGAGGTATGTAAAGCCTTGACAATTACTCACTTTTTTCTTTTTCCTTTTGGTAAAAGTTTTTGTTCTTTGTAAGTGAATTCCAAAGTTTGGTTTCTTTCCAACTTGTATGGTTGCAGCAGCGGCTACAAGCAGTACCAGTTAATAGCTTAATGATTGTGATTTTTCATGACATTAGACAAAGTTGACATGGGTCACATGCTTCTAAATATTCACTTTGCAATTCATTTCAAATAAAGTGACCTATTCTCGAAACTCACCACAAATCAATTAGTTGTTAATATTCCTGACCCACCTTTTAGTTTAGTTTAATAATCATCTTTTCATACATTAATTTGTTTCTAATCCTTAAACATTAGAATGTGCTGCTGGCCCTCATATATATCATGCCACAATAATATATTCTTCTAGTCCAGTTCATTTTGACATCAATTGTTTGATCTCATAGCACAGAAAATCTATTCAAGTGGCCGGCACATATGTGTGTACGAGGAAATCCATCTCCATTCACTAGAAAACAACCGAGATGGATTTCCATTTATAGTATTATTTGAAATATTATTTGGAATAATTACTGTAACACTTTTTATGATGTGATGTATGTGAAATAAAAAGGTAATTGGGAATATAAAAATGTGGGTTGGGAAATGTGTTTATAATGTAAGCGAAATATTATTTGAGATATTTGTGCTATCCAAACACTCTACGAGAGGCTTCATTGGATGAGACAATGTGGAGACAACATACTCAAACAGAAATTTGGATTTGTAGTAATATTACAATTTGTAATGCAATGAACTTTTTAACCAAATACTATCAAAAATAGGTTTCAAAACATAAAATTAATTAATTTTATGAGTGAATTTGTACAATTACATAAATATATATATATAGCACAGCAAAGGTAAGATTTAAGAAACAATAAGGAGAGAAAAGGGGGATTTGAATCTATAACCTCTAAATCCTGATATATCAACATTAACCACTAAATTAAAGTTACTTTGACTAAAAAATTACATTGCATAATCAACATGTTTGTTGTAGTGAATGTAGTGTGGTTTATGGTATTTTTTTTTTTTTCTAACAGGGGAGGAATAGGATTTAAAAAAAAATAAAAGAAGAAAAAGAGATTTTGAATCGAGGACATCTAAGTTCCAGAGTTTCAATTCTAACCACTAGATTAAAACTTCTTTAACTATAGTACTGAATATTGAAAGATTGAATTGATTTAGTTAGTAATCCTAGATGTATATACCAATCTCTTTACCGCATCAAGCGAAAGAAATTGACATACATATATATTTTACATAATCAAGTTACAACTCATGAATAGGTGCTCATTCTCAACTAGATTAACCAAATCCTCAACATTCATAACGTACAGGTAACAGTTCTAGTTCTATCATTGTTATGATTTCTTTGTCTCCTTGATTGGTCTGGTCCCTATATCACAAAAATGGACTGCAGTTCAACAAAACTTCAGCATGGTAATTGGAGCAGATCAAGATTGTTATAAAGAAAGTTGTGTAAACGTTTATGGATGTCAAGTCTTCTTTGGCTATCATTCTTAACCTTAAAAGTTAAGAAATCCTTCAAGCAACACAAGTTACTTATATCTACACCACATGAACTACCTAGAGTAAAAAACATGCAATAAAACCCCCAAAAAATGTACGTTATATTTGTAGCTATATATGGACCATGTATGAAGATGAAAAGATCCTGAAAATGGTTATTATCATTCTTTTATCCTTCCTTTTTTTTTGGGAGAAGTCACAGCTTTTATTAACCTTCCGGATCAACACTTAATCTCAGCATGAGAAATATACACTAGGATTAGTTATGGACAAAGATTTACCCCAAGGAATATAACAAATGACAAAATATATATGAGTAATGCGATGATTATAAATAGGTAATATTTAATTTATTAGTCGGTTCGATTTAAACAGTTAAGCACTGAATCAGTTGCTAATTCAATTCTTTTTTTAATTTTTTAAACAAGTTTACTCATTTGAAAAGCATTAAGTGACTTTTACATCGATATATGCCTACCGGAAAGCAAAATGTCAAATAGCCTAGACTAGGGAGAATTATAAAAAGGTGAACCTCTATGCATAACTCAAGTATAAAATTATGCAGTTAGTGATTCTTAGTCACTAATTGTAATTATCGATGAGGTAAAGCCCTGCACATTAGGCTACATATATAAGTCTAGATTACCTAAATATATTGTCATTTAGTTACTGATAGCTTTAATAACTTACCTTTTAGCCAGTAATTACTCGAGGACAACTCAAGTAGATTACATGAAATTAGAAGAAACAAGAAGAATTTGAGAAATGGAGAGGCGCCAAGAATACTAGCTTTCTTTCTTTCAGTCTAGTTTATCTTCTAATGGAGATTGAAATAGACCAAAAAAAAAAGGCTTCTAATCCATTGGTTAAATACCAATTTTTTTTTCTCAATATGGCATCACATTTTTTGGCTAAAATTTTCCAAATAATAGGGTCCAGCTATTAAGTGTCTAAACAATAATTAGTGCTTCGAACGTAATAATGAGATCATGTTGAGAGAAGCATGCTGTGACATCAATCATAAGGATCTCTTCCAATCCAAACATCCAGTTGTATATATTTTTGTGGCTACTGTGTTTGATTTCTTTGAATCATTTCCTTGAACATCATGTGGTATTATTTTTAATTCCTAACTTTTTGATTATTCTTTTTCGAGAAACTTTATATTTTCCCCTTTGTAGATTATAAGTGATGGATATTTCACCATTTTATGTTACTCTTATGATAACATGATTGGATGAAGGAATGCAATTTATAGAAATGAATTTCACCCAACTAACTGTCACTCAATCGATTTTTTTTCAGTTCGTCAATACTTGGATCAAAGTGGGACACGTTAGAAAAGTTTATATTACAAAGCTAGAAAGCGTCCCAAATTAAAATTTGAGTTGTAAAGTTAAAATAGATGTATAGTTTAAACATTACAACATAGTAGAATTTACCCTATGCAGATGGGTAGAGAGACAAATTTGTATAATAACTAAGTTTTGTTAACTAATTTTCATTTGACTAATTTGCTATTATTGAAACAATTGCTAATAGCCAACATAAAAAATGAATTATTGGAGTTGCCTCAATGGTCAAGAGAAAGCTCTTAGAATCTTTTTCGCTGCTAAATTCAAGATTCAAATCTTATACTTGACAGTTAGGGGTAGGAAGGGTATGAGAATGGTGTAAATATTTTTTTATAAAAAAAAAAACTAGCTTGACGTTTGACTATTTAGATAGAGTACATGTTTATATAGGGTGTGTTTTGATAGCAAATATTTGCCCAAAATTTTTTGCTTGCATCACAAAGGCATTTTTTAACATACTTTTTTATCTTTTCAATCATATTTTTATTTCACACACATTACATTATAAAAAGTACTACAATAATTATTCCAAATAGTATATTATCCAAACACACTCTATGTTTATTATGATGATGCTACATTAAAATTTACTCAAAATTACCTCCCAAAACAACCATGGAATCAAATATAGTATTATGTTATGTTCGTAAAAAAAATCTTATATTGTTGTTTGTCAATGACCTTATGTTCTCCCAGTGACATAAATTAACCACCCATAAGTTTTATCAGAATCACATGGAGTAAAACAAAATCATAATGACATTGATATTATTTAAAATGTTTAAAATAACACCACACACACTTTAATTTCTTTGCTTTCAAAAGTACAGTTGGCGTTAAAAATAACAAGCAGAAAGTGCAATCGAGACACAATCTAAGGGGAGCCAATTTAACGTAACATGATCTAGTTAATACGTCTGCAAAACCAAGAGAAATCAGCCTTCTTTTCCTAAGAACTTAATGGAACATTACAATATTCGACTCGATTAATATTTCTTACAATCAAAATGTAACATTACAATATTCGACTCGATTAAGATTTTTTACAATTTTAACGACAAGTGCTTCAAATGGCAAGATAAAATCAAACCAACACAACACATACTACTTGAAATACAACAAGTTTATCTTTTGACTTAAATGTGATCACATATTGGACTTGCATATTTTGTTTATTAGGGTGTATTCAAATTCTCGTATGTATCATGTATGTGAGTTTGACATTGACCTCACCATAGACATGCTATGGCAAGACTTTCTACTTTTCTAGAATCATTTTTTACTGTTGAAGATTGAACATTAATGGGGTCAAGGCTGGATTTCGTTTTATTGGTCAACCTGTTCTGATGGACCAATGAGCTTCTTCAATGTTTCCTAATGGGCTCCATGGGTACAACCAAATGATTGTCACGTGATGGGCCTCTGGTTGGCCCGTTCCATCCCCCATGGTATCCGACCCGAAACTACCCACCCGAGTTCTGAAATTCAAGACAATCAAATTGGAAAAGAATTAGGAAGAAAAAACAACAACGTGTTTGGAAAATACCTATAACAAAATTGGAAAAGAATTGAGAAGACTATTGTTGAAATTGACAACTGTTAGGAAAAAATAGCTCATTTGAGCTTGAAAAAAGTTCGCTCCCGGCTCCTCTAATAAATTTAAGGAAATCGAACACCAATCAATAATTGGGTTTATATTTAATAAATGGCCAGAACTCGAGTGTGTTCACAAATAATAAAAAACTTATATGTTAAAATTATTCTACACCAATATACTTAGATTTTATATATGTTTTAGCCATGGATTTAGTTCTATTTGTTAAAAAAAAAAGAAAAAAACATTTTTAATTGATGAAATTTGAACATTTGGCATAATTATGTGGATTATTGTAAATTACTTATATTAACGCCATGGAATATATTAAAGACTTGAATCCACTAGACCTTAAAGAAGCATACCAAGTTTCATTTTACCCCCTTCATATATTTTTTGGATAAGAGTGCCCCTACAGTTTTATTTATTTTGCTCTTTTTCTTTTTTTTTCTTTCTTTTATTTTTTTGCTATTACCTATTTCTTTGCTTTTATTTTTTTGTACTTTCCTCTCTTTTACTCTTCTTTTTCCCACTAAAATCTTGCATTTCCTTTTTAATATGATTTGACTTATTGAAAAAGTTGCAAAATCTATTAAATTGCACTTATATGCTACATTAATGGACTAGGTACTTAGTAATTATCTTTAAAATTTGAGTAGTGATTATCTTTAAAATTTGAGGGTACTTTTGTCTACAAAAAAGAATAACCCACAAATAGAATAAAAAAAGCAACATAACACCTACTTCTCAATTTCAACTCTTTCAAGCCTAAAAAATTAGAATACAATAAGTAGTTGAAAACACAATAAAATGGTTTTCTAAAAATTAAAATTTAAAATTAGATTTCTAAAATTAGTTGAGAATAAGGCTATTTTATGTATAGAATGAATTTTTTAATTTGCTTCAGCTCTTTTTTTGTTAGGTTTTCCATTTAGTACATTTATTATTATTAATTGACTAATAGTAAGCTCTATGATGTCATGTATGTACTATATTCAATGGGCTTTACTAACTAGCAACATGTGTTTCATTGAAACGTAAAATTGTTTGAAGAATTATTTACAATGAATAATACTCCACAAAATAAATAAACTACAACAACAAAAAAAATGAACTTAGGGCGCATTAAAAAATATAACTAAGTATACAAATAATAGTATAAGGAAGGAATTAGATACTGAAAAAGGTAAAAAAAAAAGGACAAAATGAAAGAAAAACTAATTATATAGTTGAGAAATTTTGGTGTAGAAAGATCAAAAAGGTGCTTGCCTACCTATAAGAAAATCTACGTGTATGTATATATATATATATATATGAAATTAGCTATTTTAATTAGAGTTGTTTCTCACTCCTATGTGGCATGCCTAATTGAAAATAATTAACTGGTTATAGGTCACTTGGCTTTTACCCATATTGAATCCTATTTGGATTATATTATGTGTTTCAAAGTTACCTCTAATTTTAAAATAATTTTAAAAAATAACTAATTTTATCTTAATGATATTGCTTTAAAAACAACCAATCTTATCTTAATGATTCTACTTTCTATCAAATTATTACATATAAAACTATAGTAAAACCTTTTTCAAATCACAATTATTGAAAATCTTACATATTCCAAATTACTTCCTTAATCACAATTATTAAAATCTTACATACCTAAATTACTTCCTTTCACCACTATACCGTTGATTAGTATTCAAATTGTTTATCATTTCTTCCCTTAATTTTGAATTAATTTAGTGTAAAAAAGAAAATTAACTCTTACACTGACAGATTTACCAATATTGTTGAAAACTGAATATTTATTAATGAAGAAAAATGATTTTTTGAGTTTTTTCTACTTAATTAAATATGAATATATAGTTCTGGATTTATGGTCATTCTAAAAAATTTAAATTGTCTAAAAGAACATTTGTAAAAAAAATCTACCAAGTTTTTTATATGAGATACATTATTTGATGTATATTATCATATTATAGTGAAAGTATGTAAACAAAATTTAAAAAATTAGTAAATAATTGAATATTTAGAATACATTAAATTTTTAAAGTTAGTGGATAAACATGTAGAATTGTTGTTAGTTTTTATATTTAAATTATTTATATTTGTATAAATTCACAATAAATAAAAAAAAGATCGTGCTAATACACATGCAAAATTCTAGTTATATAAGAAGAAAGTGGAGTTAGTATAGCAACCTCTTTGATTACCAAATGGCTTCCATTCATCTTGACACGTGGCACATTTCTCCTTTGACACTTCATTTTTTCCTTTTTTTTTTTTTGCTTTTTTTTGTTCACCTTATTTCTTCTCACCTCTCTGGTTAAAGATAACTAAACAAACCCTCATTTACATTGCAGCTTCCTTGTTTAGTTTCCGCTTTGTATTCCTTTCTTTTTTTCCTTCATCCTAATCATTTACTTTGTTTTTTCTCTATTGGATTAGTTGATGCATTTTCTTTCAATTTAATTCATAAATTAACTACATGAATGATTTCATTGCAAGAGATCAAGGATGGGTTTGATATTTCTTTTCTTGCTTAGTCCAATAATCATGATTCAATGATTTTCTGTCATTGCCTTCTCTCTTTGGTACGTACTTTTTTTTTTTGCCATTTTTTGCCTCTTGATTAGAAACTTTTGCTTATTCCTTTTTCTCGTTGTCTTCTCCTTCATCTGCTTTCTTTTTCCTCCTAAAAGAGTCAAGTTGAAGTTTGCATGCGATGTTGTGAGTACTTTTCCCCCCCAAATCTAAAGAAACATGCTTTTTACAGTTTTTAAATTTTATTTATTCTGAAATTACTTTTTGGCCTTTCTATTTTTGGAAAAAAATTTCCTAAGGTTGATAAGAAGATGGGTGGTGATTACATGAAGAATCTTCAAACTAGTGATGAAAGAATTGTAACTAATTTTCCCCCCATAAAATAATTAACGCCATTATACATATTCATTCCAATTTTAATTTTTTATTTATTAAAATTGTTATTTGATAATAGGGTGATAGTTCTTGAGTGGAGGAAGAAGAATCTGATAAGTGAAAAGTGTAGGGTAAACAATGATCAGGAAGGAAATTGTGAGGTCTGTTGAATTAAAAATTAATCAAAATCTCTTAATTTATGGATAGATAATTATATTTTGATGTTTTGATTTATATAAAGTTTCTTAATAGTGACATGTGTTTATTTACTAGATAAGGTGGATGATGTGTAAAATAATTGTTGAGCAATTTAGGATGTGAAGAAAATATTTCGTATCTCTTCATTTTAAATTACTAACTTGTATCCATGATAGGTAGTTTATTTTCATGATTTTTAATTTTAACAAATGATAGGCTGAGAGTAAAAGAAATGTAAAATTAGATTTCAAAATCTTTTGCTTAAAGTGGTTCTATATGGTTTTGTACTCTTATTCTTTTTTATTATTCATAATGATAGATAATGTAATTAAAGTTTGAAATGATTGTTAGGCGTGGAACTGGACATATCATGACTATTTGGTTGAAGAAATTGGTAATATTTTATTAATTTAACTAGTTAAAATGATTGCGATTATCAAAGGATCACAGTTGGTGGTGGAAGATAGCATTGAGGCTTTCAACCTAGAGTACAACTCGACAAATTAGAAAATTCAATTTTGATTGAAAAGACATTTTTGCAATCAAATACATCATTGGTTTCAAGTTTCTATATGTAGATTTGGAAACATGACAGTTCATATTTTTATTTAAAATTGTTATTTGTATTCTAGAGCTATTTGGTGAGATAATGTTCTCACTTATTTGTAATATTATTAAGTAGGATTAAAATGGATGGATTAACTCGCTTTTTCTCTCAAAAAGAAAGAAAAATGTGCAAGTTTGTATGTTTTATTAATATTGAAGAGTGTGATAGATTTTGGTGGTTTTCTAAATTTTTTCTAATTATTAAAGTGCTAGAAACATTATGACTGTTTTTTTGGTTAGTGACAACTAAAACTATACTACTATTAAATCGATAATGCACTCCTAATGGATTTGCTTTCTCTTCTTTTTTGGTATCATTACTTACACATAATATTGGTTAAGAAATCTTTGTTCAAATCACAATAAATAGGAGGCTAACTTCATAAATAGAATTTCTTTTCACAGCAAAATTTAATTATTTTAATACTCAAATTTTCTCATATATTTCTATTCATTATGTATCAAAAAACTTTGTTACTATGTATTCAACTAAGTTTCTTGGGGAACCCGGCTGTGCAAGGCAAAGCCGAGGTACCTCTAGTGTTTTGTAAATAAAGGCAACTTGAGGTAATATCGATATTATTGTTTTTTCGTTTGAGATAAAATGTATTTTGGTCAATAATATAATTCAAAATGTGATATTCCGATCCCAATTCTCAAATTTTATTTCCTTTTAGTATCCAAGCTCAAAAACCATACCATGTAATGAAACTCCCTATATTCACCATTCAAACATAATAATGCTACATAAGTGACAATTTCAGGCTAAAACTTGTTTGAAATTGACTCCACAAGACTCCAAGTCCTTAAATCCCCACAAAACATTTTGTATCCATAGAAAAATGCTGAGTGTGTTTGAATATTATTTGGAATAATATTTTCAAAAAAATACTGTAATCTAATTAAACGTAAAATAAAAAGGTGATTAAAAAGAGAAATAGATGATTAAACAACGTACCTATGATATAATCAAAAATATTTTTGTCATATTAAGGATAACGAGTGCCAACCATTGTACTTACAAGATTGCTGTTTGTATCCTGTGTACCATTAAACGTAAAGTCCGTCCGTATCTACTGTGCTTACATATGTGTACTTCTTTATGGGGTACAATTTTGCCTCTCCCCACATGCTCACCATACACACAATTCTTAGCATACATATGCATGCATCCATTCATGAATAATGAGCACTTTAACCCATGCTGCCATACATCATGCATCATGATACTGTTTGACAGTGGAGAGAGAGGCGAAAGAAAGTCTATGGTAAGATGACTAATAAGAGCAGCAGCTGTGAACTTTTTTCCTCTTTTACAATGTGCTACAGAGAAAGAGAGAGAGAGAGAGAGTTACAGCCTCCAAAGTCCAAAACAGTAACAGGGAACAGCTACCCACTTGGCAATTTTTGCCTAAAAAAGTTTGATAATCAGTCTGGTTCCAATAAAAACAGCCCCTTACTTTCCATTTCTTCTCCATCAAAATCTTTTCACTGTTTTGTGTAATCTCATTAAATTAGTATCTCATAAATGCCCATGCCCCTTATTTATTGTCAAGAAAAAACCAAATGGAGTAGGAGGACTATACTATACAAACACACAGTTGTAGTGTCTTGCATACATGTGACAGAGGATTTTTTGTTTTTATAGAAAATTTGCAGAAAATAATTTATATATTTTTTTAAAAGTGTTTCTATGAGAAAAATTCATTAAAAAATGTTTTTAAAATGTTGCAACACAAATTTCCAAAATATGGAAGTTTCAAGAGTGAGGCTATGGCATTAATATGACTATAGCTAAATTGTCAGGTGTTTCAATTTTTGGGGTAAAAAAACTACTAAACAATTTCTCATACAATTATTATTACTTCTGTATTTTGCTTTTTTTATGAAACAAAAAAAAATGAAAAAGAGTACAGACTAACAGTAGACCTCTGTTGTTGATTTATTTGTTTTTTCTGCTTTGCTTTGCTTTGCTTTCTTTTCTATTCTGTGGGTTGGTTTGTCTTGTAACTTTGTCTTCTGCCTTTGTAGGCTGTCTCTCTCTTTTCACCCTATCTGTATATCTACACAGTAGCATTCTCTTTTTCTCTTTTCCAAATTTCACTTTCCCTCAAATTCTCGAGATTGGGGAGTTAACTTGAGATAAAAGGACCAAAGGGACTTCTTTTTTCATCTTCTTTCAGTAGTTTTTAGCCTTTGGAGCTTCTTCCCATCCCATTGTGTGAAGGAGAGGAAAAGAGGAGTGAAAAAGATCAAATCTTGATGAGTGAGAGAGGAGGCTCTCTTATGAGGAGAGAGCCTGCCTGTACATGCAAGAAAGGAAAAAACCCACAAAATTTATCGTCATAATCTTCACTATTCTGTGTGTTTCTTGGTGAAACAGTGAAATTTTAGTAGCAGAAAAGAGAAAAACTTTGTTCTTGGTACTGTTCTGTTGTGGTTTTTGTCTGTTTATGGCTCTTTCTATTCATAGAGATTCAATCAGTGGTGGAAGCAAGCAACAACAGATGGATAATAGCAAGTACGTGAGGTACACACCTGAGCAAGTTGAAGCTCTTGAAAGGGTATATGCAGAATGTCCAAAGCCCAGTTCTTTGAGAAGGCAGCAGCTCATTAGGGAGTGTCCTATTCTTTCTAATATTGAGCCTAAGCAGATCAAAGTCTGGTTTCAGAACAGAAGGTATAATATATTTTCATTTTTGGCATTTACTGTCTTGCATGTGCACAGAAATTTCTGTTTTTATTATTTTGGTTAAAAAAATGAGTTTTTTTGGAAGTAAGCTAATTTTTTGCTGCAATTTACGTTTCTTCTTATAAAGGGTTTCCATTTGGTGAAATTTTTTTTCTTTTTGTAGCTTTTTGTTGGAAGAAAGAGAGATAGGAGATGGATCTGCTTTTACATTTCCTTATCTGTACTTTTCTCGGAGAATGAGCAGTTTCTTGTTTTTTTTTTGTTGCATTTTTTTGACAAGCATTAGTCAGTATCTGGTTCTTTTCTGCTCTTGGTAATTGATTTTTCGAACTATGGTTATCTTTTTTTGGGAAAGGGAGAGCTGATAAGTATGCTTGTCTCTAGAATGTCCTAGTGTTTTGAAGCGGATGGTTTGTTTTCTTTAACAGAAATGAAGCAAAGGGAACTATTCTTCTTTGGGGTTTTTTCTTGAGCATTTTGTTTCAGATTCTTTACCTCATTTAATTAGGTTTCTTTCCGATTTCGCATTCAAGAGAAAAATTTATGTTCTCCTTCAGAAAAAAGTTAATGTAATAATGATTGCCCTCCTTATGAGTGTGCTCTTCTTTGAGCTAGACTGGGATTTTTTTTGTTCTATTGGTTCCTTGTACTTCACCCTTTTGTCCTGATTTTATTTTTTTATGTCATAAGCTAAACTTGTGTTGTGCCGAGTATAATCTACCAGAAATGGTAGTTCTTGTTCGGGTTAGGATTTTTTTTTTCTTGTCTTTCAAAATCGTATATTTTTCTTGCTTCACATTTAGTACTAACTGATTCTTAATGGAGTCATTTTATTATTCAGAACTTTAACTCCCAACGAGTTTTTGATAATTGTTTCATTTTCTTTCATGATCCTAATAGAGTTTTGAAGTAAAGAAGATAACTTTCATTTCGCTTGCTTCCAGTATTAGCTGATTCTTTGCGGCTCTCTTCTCTCTTGCTAACATTGGTTTTGGATTTTTAAATTTTGCACGGTGGTTTTCTCGTGTTGCTCCGTCCTAGGAAAAATTGATATTTGGTACAATCCGTGACATAGTATAATTTTTATGTTCTCAAGTGATTTCTGAGCTTTCAACTGTTCATCTTTTTATGAGCAGGCTAGTTGCCTTGTTTTATTTCATTATAGCATCAGCAGTTGAATTGTTGTATTTATTAAGGATCCTTTTTAGCAATTATTTTATGAGCTGCCTGTAATTTTTCTCTGGAGATGGTAGGTAAACCATGAAATGGAGCTGCAAGGTGTTTGAGTTCAATATATTTGGCAATGGTTGTGGAAATGGAGTCATGCATGAAGTATTACTATCTGCTTTTCTCTCTCCTTAGGCACAAGTGTATGGTAGATAGCCTAGAAAATGTAAGGTAATCTATTTACTGATCTTTACAGGTGCCGTGAAAAGCAAAGAAAGGAAGCTTCTCGGCTACAGACTGTAAACAGGAAGCTTTCTGCCATGAACAAGCTGCTGATGGAAGAAAATGACCGCTTACAAAAGCAAGTATCCCAGCTGGTCTACGAGAATGGCTACATGCGTACGCAGATACAAACTGTAAGTTGATCTCAGCTATGGATGCCAGAAAAGGCAATTCTAGGCCATGTTAGGTTTATCCTGTTACAGTAAACTAAAGTATCTGTATATTCTTTATTTTTTGTTAATAAAGTTGATTGTTCTTTCTGAATTTTACGACTGACAACCTTTGATTTTGAATCTACATTTAGAGTTAGATAATGCTATTGATTGCTATGCAATTTTGTTTTAATTCAGTGTGTAGAATAGTTTTGAGAACTTCTGGATATAATACTTGCAAAATTTTCCTTTGTTACAGGTAAGCACAGCGACCACAGATACAAGCTGTGAGTCTGTGGTCATGACTGGTCAGCAGCAACAACAAAACCCAACTCAACATCCCCAAAGGGATGCAAACAACCCAGCTGGGTAATGTGCCTATATTTTCCGTCTTTCTTTCTTGGGTAGCACAAATGTTTTGATTGGTTTAATTGCTTGCTGGCTCTTCAGCTAATCAAACAACTTTTTTGTATCTCAGTCTTCTCGCTGTGGCTGAGGAGACCCTGGCAGAGTTCCTTGGAAAGGCTACTGGAACTGCTGTCGACTGGGTCCAGATGATTGGGATGAAGGTATTTAACTTCAATGTGTACATGAAACTGCAATTCTTTTCCTAGATGTGTTGTTGTACTAGGTGCAGTTGCAAATATTGATATTCATTTATCCCTTGCAATCTCTAGCCTGGTCCGGATTCTATTGGCATTGTTGCAGTTTCCCGCAACTGTAGCGGTGTAGCAGCACGTGCCTGCGGTCTTGTGAGTCTAGAGCCCACGAAGGTATACTTCAACTGTTTTTACCAATTTTGGCTCAATTTGAGAACAAAAGCAATTCAAAATTTGAATGCATTAATCTCCTTATTATTGTTGGTGATTGTATATCTTGCTTCAGGTCGCTGAAATCCTCAAAGATCGTCCTTCTTGGTTTCGCGATTGCCGTTGCCTTGATGTACTGAGTGTGATCCCTACAGGAAATGGAGGGACTATAGAGCTCATCTATATGCAGGTTTGCCATCTTTGTGACCCCCAGAAATATTGCGGACTTTTGAGCAATCTGAAGCTTGCAGTTCCTTTTATTATGTTCGAGTATTTAGCTGATTTTGAGATTTCCTTTTGTTAGACTTATGCACCAACAACATTGGCGTCGGCTCGTGACTTTTGGACATTGAGATATACTACAAGCTTGGAAGATGGTAGTCTTGTGGTAATGGGATAAGCATAGTTCAATATCATATTATCCAGTGCAGAATAGTATGCATGTCTTCAAGTTTCTTTATGGCGTCCTATGTTGTCCACTTTTCCTTTTCCTTTCTTTTGGGCCAGTTCATACCTAGACTCTTGAGCTTTTAAGAGCACCATGTAACTAGCATTATTCTGCAGATATGTGAGAGGTCTCTGACATCTTCTACCGGTGGCCCAACTGGACCTCCATCTACCTGCTTTGTTAGAGCTGAAATGCTGCCAAGTGGATGCCTAATAAGGCCTTGTGAGGGTGGTGGCTCCATTGTTCACATTGTTGATCACATTGACTTGGATGTGAGTAATCCAACAACTTGTTTATTTCCTTGTGTCTTTGTTAGGCCTTTCCCTGGAACTTATCTGCTATGTGATGTAGGTTTGGAGTGTTCCTGAAGTTCTGAGACCCCTTTATGAATCATCCAAAATCCTTGCCCAAAAGATGACTATGGCAGTACGTCTTATTGTACCTTTTAGTATCTTTTTACTGATTGTGTTCTTTTCTAGACTTGTACAAACATCTATATTTTTCACACAGGCATTGCGACACATACGCCAAATTGCTCAGGAAACAAGTGGAGAAGTTCACTACAGTGGGGGACGCCAGCCTGCTGTTTTGAGGGCGTTGAGTCAGAGATTGTGCAGGTGAAGGGACTTGACTAACTCACTTGTAGAGTTCTACTATTACCATCAATCTTTTAAAATTTATTTTGGCAATAACTGCGTCCAGTCTTTCTACTGTTACTGGAGTCTGTACAAGCAATTTTGCCAATTGGCAGGGATCTATTTATTGAAGTCCAGTCACAGCCCTGGGGAGACTAAGTTGTTATGATCTCTGTCTTGTTCTGTCATTTGTCTCGTTCCAAAAGTCCCTGAAAACGATAGGAATTTATTGCAGGGGATTCAATGATGCTGTTAATGGATTTGTGGATGATGGTTGGTCAATTATGGGAAGTGATGGTGCGGAGGATGTGACTATAACCATAAATTCCTCTCCAAGCAAAATCCTTGGCTCCCAATACAGTACCCTGTCTATGCTTCCAAGTTTTGGTGGGGTCATGTGTGCCAAGGCATCAATGCTCCTTCAGGTGAATTTCATCAGTTGTTTACTCGTTTTGAAGCAACATAGATGCGCCTCTTCCAGTTTTCTATCATTTTCAGCTCTCTTCCTTTAAATTCATTTAATTTCCCCTCCAAGTTCCTTTTCAATAAATAAGTGGTAAAGAATTCTAAATAGCTGTGTTGTTTCAAAATCTGCTGGGAACTAACTACGGTTTGGTATTCTAGAATGTTCCTCCTGCTTTACTTGTTCGTTTCCTGAGGGAGCATCGATCTGAGTGGGCTGATTATGGGGTTGATGCTTATGCTGCTGCATCTCTTAAAGCTAGTCCATATGCTATTCCTTGTGCAAGGCCTGGTAGCTTTCCCAGTAGCCAAGTCATCTTACCTCTTGCTCAAACTGTGGAGCATGAGGAGGTAATCAAGTTTTTGGTTCTTTGTCTTTGGATCCATCTTGGGATCTTGCGATTGAGATAAAAGTTTGTTTCTATTTCTCTTCTGATTTAGTTTCTGGAGGTGGTCCGACTGGAGGGTCATGCATTCTCCCCAGAAGACATAGCTCTGTCACGTGATATGTACTTATTACAGGTTTTGTATCTTTCTCTTTTTGCACTAATCTGTTAATCTGAATTTATGGTTTGTAGTCTGTGGGTTGTGAAAAATTTGTATCTAATTCTCTTTTATTTTCATTGGCAGCTTTGCAGTGGGGTTGATGAGAATGCTGCAAGTTCCTGTGCTCAGCTTGTTTTTGCGCCCATAGATGAATCTTTTGGTGATGATGCACCATTGCTGCCATCTGGTTTCCGAGTCATACCATTGGATGCTAAATCAGTTCAGTGTTTTTAATCTCTGCACTCTTCTAAGAGATTTTATACTCTTCTTTATTGTTTCTCATTCAGAATGGTAAATCAGTTCAGTGTTCAAAGTGATGCCAGGCTTTTTAATGAAGTTGCTACTTTTTGAGATCATTTGGTCTAGTGTTGCCCTCTCATATCTTCTTTCAAATAGATTTCTGTTGTGTGCACTTTATTCTGCTTTCCAAACTTCGAAACTCTGGAAATTGAACAAAGCACATTTTCTGCTTGTCAAGTTCCTTCTTGAAGCTCCATGATGAGTAACAAGTCATTCTTCTGTTTCTGATTAAGATTGATGCATGGTGCAGGATGGACCTGGAGCAACTAGAACATTGGATTTGGCTTCTGCACTTGAAGTGGGAACTGGTGGAGCACGTTCAACTGCTGAAGCCGACCCAAAGAATTACAACCTTAGATCGGTTTTAACCATTGCATTCCAGTTTACTTTTGAGAATCACTATCGCGAGAATGTGGCTGCGATGGCACGCCAATACATCCGTAGCATTGTTGGCTCTGTCCAGAGAGTTGCAATGGCTATCGCGCCTTCTCGGTTGAGCTCCCAGATGGTACCAAAGTCGCTACCTGGTTCACCTGAGGCTGTAACTTTGGCACGATGGATCTGGAGGAGCTATAGGTAACGGGGGCTCAATTAATTTTTAACCTGCTTGATGGTTCATTGGTTTTGAAATGCTCTCTATCTTGGAGAGCTATAAACCGAATACTGTTGTTTCATATGCTCAAATAACAACATTTAAACTCCTAGTGGCTGTCAAAAAATAAAATTTTGTTGCATTTGGAAGTATTTGGTTCTCACTAACTTACATGTTCTGTTTCAGTGTAAACTGTTTGGGAAGATGGGGTGTGTTTGAGGGCTAACATATAGTTTACTTTTGTTCAACTTGCACTGTGCAAAGTTGAAAGTGAAACCATGTAAACTAAGCCTCTCCGTTTCTCGATATTCAATTGTCTATTAGCTCATACATGCGTGCTTGCCTTGTTTAAGGTTGCAAACTGGGGGAGAGCTACTTCAGGTGGACTCTCATTCAGGTGATGCCATTCTGAAGCAGCTGTGGCACCATTCTGACGCTATAATGTGCTGTTCTGTCAAAGCAAACGTTAGTCATGCTAATTTTTTCCTCAGCTTTAGTGTGCATTTTAAAATCTGTCGCATTTAAATCTTGGATTCCATTAAAAGATTGCTCAAAAATTTTCAAGTAGTCATCAAGTGTTCAATCTTGTTATTGCAGGCATCTGCAGTGTTCACATTTGCAAACCAGGCTGGCCTTGACATGCTTGAAACTACCCTCGTGGCCCTTCAGGATATAATGCTTGATAAGATTCTTGATGAAGCTGGGCGAAAGGTTCTCCTTTCAGAGTTCTCTAAGATAATGCAGCAGGTTAGTTTATGTACACGAATCATAGGACAAAGTATGCTACAAGAATTGAAAGGACAAAGTGGAATGTAGGTCTTAAAATATGGTACTGGCATTTTATGCAACTCCCAGAATCAAATCGAAATGATTCTACCTTTGAGTCCGTCTTGTTGCCTTACAGGGGCTCAGTCATTTTAGCATTCTAAAGAGCAAATTTTGAGACATGTACTTGCCTTTACTGCAGGGCTTTGCCTACTTGCCAGCAGGAGTATGTTCATCCAGCATGGGGAGACCTATATCATATGAACAAGCTGTGGCCTGGAAGGTTCTCAATGATGATGATTCCAACCATTGCTTGGCTTTCATGTTTATGAACTGGTCTTTTGTGTAAGGACAACTAGGTACTAAGACCGGCATTAGCCGTCAGTTTAAGTTATTGTAATTTCCTTTTGGTAAAACTTTGTATTACTTGTTTAACAGGTTATGGCCTGAGTAGCTATTTGCCTATCTATTTCCATGCGTGCATGGAGTACTCGTTTTATCGTATGAATGATGTGTTTTGCCTATGTCTGCTTGGAAATACTCTTAGTTATCGTATGAATGATGTGTTTTTGCCTTGGGGTCTCAATCAGCCTTCCATTTTTCAATTGCATCAAAATGAACCAAGGTGGTTGAGAAATCTTATCCAAGTTCATAGGATGGACCATTTTGGGGGTTTCTGATAATAATCCCCACAAAGGCCTAATGGCTGGACCGCTGGACCTTACCCATAATTTTGTTTATTTCAATTCTTTTATTTTTTTTTTCTCGTGGGTCATGATTATATTTCATGTTTCTGATGGAAAATTCCTCAACAGAAAAGAAAAATGGAGTCATGTGGTGTATTTTGGTTTCTGCCACTCGTGCATTCTCCTCTGGTTATATTCGTACCTATGCCTGCCTATAGTCCATGGAATTGGAGATTTGTGTTTTTAAGTAGGTGCAAGGTCTATTTATGTCTGCTAGAAGACACTATCATTGTTGGCTTACAATTCAAAACTAACTGCTCATGATTAAAGAGCCTGTAGGCAATAGATTTGACCATTAGATGCAAAATGTCACAATCACTGAGAAACCAACTAGAAGCAAGGTGGTTGAATAAATTAGCCATGAATTTGGGTTCTTTTCTTAAACTAGATCTGAGGAAGATCATAGTTTTGAATTTGTAGTGTCAAAATCATTCCCCCTGCTTTCATTTTCTTTGTAGCTTTTGTCTGGTGTGCACAATTTCTTGCCTGTTTGAACTGAAATGGAATACGGGTTTGGTTACCTTTCGCACGAACTGTAATTAATGTCTAATTAAGGTTACTAGTTTACCTATCGCTTCAACTGTGATTAAGGCCACTGATTAAGCTGACTTGAGTTTGAGTTCTAAGTGTTTTCAGTTTTGAATCAAGGGGCGTAATCCAAATCCTTTGGTTCAATTTGAAATCAAGCTTTGAGTTGCATACTTTCAATACTCGATTTAAATTCGAGTCAACTTTGAGCTCAATAATTCCTAGAGTTGCTTTTTAAGAGTCGGTATTAATGGGAAAAAAATACATCGAACGTGACAAAAAAATATATTGAACATGAACGCGTTCAAGTCAATTTGAACTCAATAATTTTTAGAGTTGCTTTTTAAAAGTTTGTATTAATGACAAAAAAAATACATTGAACATGACAAAAGAATACATTGAAACACGTTACAGATACATCAAAATCAAAAAAATTTATTAAATCTCAAAGATTTAAAAGAAATAATAGTGGCAATATGACTCAACTCCATCTGAAATTTGAACCTTTAATTGGTCTTTCTTCAAGATATATATATATTTATCAAAATTCTAAATCTGAAATTTGAAAAAAATGTGGATTACAAATTTGCAAGAATTCTAATTGGAGGATTAAATTCAGGCCATGCTATTTACCCCAAAAAAAAAAAGAAAAAAGAAAGCCCTTAGACCACGCCTATATGAGTACTGCTAGTCAATACAAGGGGACCACGCCTTGTGACACTCCCGCACAGGCAGATATCCCCAAGCTGGGTCCTGTCGTCCTGATACTGCTCTCCTGGCCTGGCACCCTCGCTCGCTCGCTCACTCACTGTGGCCTCAGCACAGTCAGCAGCAGAGACTGACCGCCGCAGTCCCACATTCAAACAAACTGTCGTGAAGTCATCTGCTGCTGGCAAAGATCTGCACATCTGTGACTATCAGCCAAAGAATATTTTGGCTCTTGTCCTCCCTCATTTGCAGGACCACTCTCTCTTATCAATCCTTTCGCTATCTGAATTTTGTCATGATACAATTGGAACCCCTTTTCATTAATTAAGTAATTTAATGCAATTGGTCAAAGAGGAAGCACTTGAGAAAACAACCAAAAAGAAAAAAAAAAAACAAAAAGAAGGAAACAAAGCACTTGAGTGAGACTCTACCCTCTCGCAACCACTGACTTTTGGCTGCCATAAAAAAGAAATAGGGTTTGTTTGGATAGAGTATTATTTGATGGAATAATTACTGTAGCACTTTTTGTGATGTGATGTATGTGAGATAAAAAAGTAATTAAAAATATAAAAAAGGTGGGTTGAAAAATGTGTTTATAATGCAAGCGAAATATTATTTGAGATATTTGTGCTATCCAAAAGTCCTTCTTTGAACTGTAGATCGAGAATTCAAATTCTACTTATAGTAAAAAAAAAATTTTAAAGGAGGTGTTAGAGTATTCTTCTAGTTTAGTCAAGTTTATATATCTGCTAGTCTCTTTAGACTCCCCTCTCCTGTATAATATGGTAGATTAAATTATACAAATATATCGATGTCGGAAAAAAAAAAGAAAAAGGAGAGTCTACCCTCTCTCTCGGAGTGGCTTAATCCAATCGGCTAAGGGAGAGCATTTGGGGTTTGTTCTATTTTACTTTACATTTTACAAATTTTGATTTTAAAAAAATGGCTGTAAAAGATTATGAGAATTAGCTAAAGTTATTACTTGGCACATTCTAGATTTTAACTCTTTTTTTTTTTTTGTAATCTAAAATCAGAATTTATAATCAAGAAAATAAACAACTCAGAACAAGCTGAACTCAAGACTCTTTTGACTAGCAAGGTTGGGAGTTCAGATGATTGTCTTGCCCTATGTGAGATTAAATTCAGGAGTAGAAGTATTGTCGTTGCCCTAAACAAAAAGATTTTCCTTGTCCATTTTCTTGAGGTATAAAATTAACCACAACTATTTACGCTATTGCACTGATATTACACGAAATTACTACCAAGTTATAAAATGAACGCACATTTTTAAGACTTGATACTCATGTAATATCATATGAATTTTCTGCTAAAAAAAAAAATTATTTTGGAGTTATCTAAAAGGGTACTCCAAACTAACCATTTAAGTACATACTTAAATTTAATGTTCCCCCAACATTTAGGCAATTTTTAAATTTAATTTTAATTTTGTACAAAAATGTAACATTCAAGGCCCTCTTAATGAATGCCCACTACTTGTTAGACAAATTCAATTTAATTTTTGTAGTTTTATTTGCCTGCTTTCTTTTTCAAGTTAAATGACCTACACTTTTGCCTCTTAATTTGAGTGTTTGAATCGTACGCCAAAAAACAAAAATTTGTTTGTATGCCCTCGGTAAAAAATCAATGGTTAATTTATTTATTTCTAAGAATTTGACATTGTTTAATCAATGGATTTGACATAGTTTGATATGATTTAATTGAATTGAATGAAGGCCAATTAATTTTTATCTTAACTAAATAAATTAAATAAAAAATTCACTGTCTACAATCCAATTTGTTAACTAAATAATGATGATTAATGACAGAACCTCATCAAACAGTAATGTAAAGTTATGCTCCAAATTTGGCTTCAATGCTTTGCATGGCGCCACCTTATTGACTGAAAATTTGAAACTATGAACCATATACCAGCTATTTAATACCCATGCCATTATATTTAGTGGCACGAGTAGAAAAAAAAAATTCCAAGGCATTTGGTAGCTTGTTTATTGCTCCTTGGAGATGGCTATTTCGAAAGCTACCCTCTGCATTGTCCTTGTTCTTTTTCTTGCAGCAGGTAAATTCTTTGCCTCTCTGGGAAAAAGAAGATATTTTCTTTTATGATAACTAATCTATGCATATAACCACTGAAATCAGCTCAATAGTCATTGATAATTCCTTAAGGCTAATTAGGCTTATCAATTGAGCTTTTTGAATCAGGTTTCCATAAGGTCAAATTCGGCTCACAAATTATATGAATTTTTGAATTTCAAATTCATATTAAAAGACTCAAGATCAGCTCATATTATTATATGAGATTTGGCCTCAAGTCGGGTTTGGCCCAAATTCATAATTAAATACATAATTATATATAATATATATTATAGTTATGAATTAATACAAATTTATATATAAATTATTAACATTTTATGTCGTAATATGTACAATTATAAATTATAGATATTATTATACACCTTTCGTCCCATTTATATGTCCTGGTCAACTTTGCACACGGTTTAAGAAAAATAAATTTTGACTAAGGCACATAAGCTACTAAAAAATGTCTTTCTGTTATTGCTCTTCAATTAAACTTTAAAATTTTGTAAGTTGAGTTTGGAATTTTAAAAAAGTCACAACTACTTTAAAACAAAGATAATTTGTTGCATGATTTATTAAGAGAATATGACTTAAGTGCTTTACCTTGGAACTTGTATTAAGGGTATGATAGAAAAAGTTGGATTCCATTTATTTCTATTTTAAATCATGACAAGCAATTTGGAACCAAAAAAAAAAACCATGACATATAAAATGGGATGGAAGGAGTATGTATATATGTATATGTGTGTGTATACATATATACACACTTATATATGGGCCGGACTTGAATCGAACTTGTGCCTAATATGACCCAAATTCAGTTCACATTTAGTTGGGCCCTAATATTTAAATCCAAACTCTTCTCAAGCTAATTAAAGTTCAGACTCAGTGAATTTTTTTTCGGATTGAACGGGGTCGAGATCAGATTTTCCAACCCCATTGACAATCCTAACGCTAATAACAAGACACGAGTGTGTTTGGACAGGAGATTATTTGCCCAAATTTATTTGTTTAAATCACCATTACAATTTTCAATACACCGTTTTATCTCACATATATCACATCACAAAAAGTGCTACAGTAAAAAATCTCACATAATTTACAATCCAAACACCCTAACGTTTGGATCCCTTAGCTCTCTCTAGTTCTCCTTAGTGTGTACGCGCGTGCACGTTTGTATATATATATATATACATCTATAACAATACACGTTTCCTTCTTTCTCCTTATTTCTCTCCGTAACCTCGAATATAATTACTTTGCTCAAACATCTAGTAGTGATGTATACATTTCTTTCAATACATATATATAGGGTGTAACAAAAATTACTGCTATGTATAAAAACCCTATTGCTTGCAAAATATTCATAGAAAGAATCAAACTCAGGAGCTTTACTTGTGGACTCATACGGTAGCAATTTCTACACCCGTCTGTATCTTAAACGAAAAAGAATGATTTATGAGTATTCATACGTAGTTAACATTAACTCTTTATCCATTTTTCTTTTCTGAAATGCAATAAATCAAAAATTGGCTAACCTCAGTATATGATTTTTTGTGGTGACAATACGGCTAACAAAACGGTCATGGCGTGGGTGAAACACTATCTACGTTCTACGCCAATCGACCCGCCTAAAAGATGCACAGAAGGCTTAGGTCCATGCAACGTAAATCGTGATGATGCCTGTTGTAGAAAATTGTGCAATAATAACCATAGTTCTCTTCATCCACGGGGAGATTGTGAAGATGTTCCCGGAACTGTTCTAAGGATTTGTACCTGCCGCCATGACTGCACTTCCTAGACCTTTGTTCTATCATGCATGCAGAATCATGTGCAGAAGAACCATGCATGTATTTGAAGGCATTCAGAGCCTGAGATTGATAAACAAGTTATATACATATTTCATCTCCCTCTTGAGATAACTTTTAATTTGTTTACTCAATTTTGCATTGATTGAACTCCGGTGAATTGATATTCAACACATGAAGCTCAAAATCGAAATAAATTAAGGAAAAAAAGACAAATCTGTTTCAATTTGAGAAACCAACTTTGCATATTTGTGTATTTTTGTTCCTATAACTTTTTTGGAAGATTTTTGTTCCCATAGCTTCATTTTAGTATATTTCGCTTAGCTTGTATCTAGACATGACCAGAGAGGCCAATCTTTCCTTAAGACCCTTTATTTGATACTACCCTCTTAAATAAAAATAATAATTGTGTCGGTATGGTCTTCAAGGACATCTAGAGCAATATTAGCCTTCTTCTACTACTTCTTTACTAGTTAAGTTTCTAGTGGATAAATGATGTAATTTCACCTTAGCAATTCCAGCAAGGATTCCATCATTGTCAAATTCATCAATTTGGGTAATTTTTGCGAGGCTTTCTTATGCAGAAATATTGAATCTCAGCAATATCAACCTCTCTGCCATAATCCAACATAAAAAAAAATTAAAGTAAAAAACAACCCCTTCTGATGTCATGAATCAGATAGAAGTAATACGTAAGAGCAATACAGATTGCTCATGCGTCCATTGCAAACAAACCAAAATGTTCAGCCATGCAGTCCTCATTGGCTGGTTCAATTTCATCAAATAAAATAAATTTCAATATAAGATTTGCCAAAATTTCTGGCAATTGATGTCAGGATATGCATCTAGGTCACCAACAAAAGGAAGCATACTACATATCTCAATCTGCTCTAATTTCTATCTCATACCGTTTAGTTTAGTACCCAAAATTTTCCATTTTCTCATGCTTGTGGGGCTTGTGGGGTGCTGCTAGAAGCCCCCCATTATGGTGAGAATCATATTGACTAGTGACCATTTGCTCTTGAACCACATATGTTAATGTTGTTGAAAAGTACCATGTGCAAAGCACTTAGTGCATATTTATGTAACCAAACAAAAGGCAACTATGACTGCCCATTTCCTTGCTTAAAACCTCTCAATGTTTTTCCAGAAAGCTTACCAAATCAATCTTTTGGCTAACAGTGGTCGATTTTCCAGGCCTATTCCTGGATCAATCTTTTGGCTCCATAAGCTGTTGAATTCACTTCCCTGTAGGCAAATGGACTTGATACATGCCGCAGAAAATCCATAAGATCAAACATACTCTTCGCCAGCATCTAGAGCAAAATTGGCAGAATCTGTCGTTGAGCCTTCTACTTCCAGGTGGTCAATCTCATTTACTTCACTGGTTAAGCCATCTTCAGAATCTGCTTGATCAGGTTTCCAATTCTTCAGGAGCTCCATTACTTTCTTGCACTGTTGCTCGGGTTGTGGGACTCCAAATATGTTCATAAGAACTAGAAGTGATTTTGCAAGAAGTTTCTCCTCCCGCAAAGCGTTCAGGTAGCGTTTTTTCTGGGATTAAGAAAGCCTCATTTGTGAGCTCAATCCTAAAAGTCCTCGATCTATGAACCTGTAAGCAAGAAGTGTATATCCAAAACTCACCCTTATTCTTCTTGTCATTGAACCGTTAGTAAGATCAGTACACAAATGGTGTAGCTTTATCATTGGAGATCTAATCTTCTCAACATAATTGTAATGTGATCTTGCCACTTCATCCCCCTCGAAGAAGTATCCAAACGATATACATTTGCACATCTCGCTATTAAAATCAACTACAATGTTATTAAACTCTGTTGAGTGATGAAAAATCTCTATCAAATAGTTTTTCTTATTTTATTTTTGGATTTGAATTTATTTCATATTTAGCTATCAGATCTGGAATTTTTTTGGACCTTGGGTCTATCTCGTTGATCTCATTATTATTGCAGGTTAAAATAGTTGATTAGTAGATCTAGTAATTACAATATGTATAGAAGAAAGTTGCAGCGATTTATCATATTATAAGACATTTTAAAATTTCTTCCAATTTTCAGATCTTTTTATAATTTTCAAATCTTTATATCTGTTAAATCACAGATTTGTTATTTGTAGTGCATATTTGTCTTGCCATTAGTGTAGTTTCTCTGATGTAAATCAAATCGGATTGAATGATTTCCAATAATCATGTTAATGAAATTTGCTTTTGTCAAACAAATGAAGAAATACATATAAGCGTGTGTTTGTGTAAGTGTGTGTGTATGTGTGTGTGTATATATATATATATATATATATATGTATACACACATGGATTATGACAAATAAAAGAGACACAAATTACTATAGAACTACTATATGCAAAAAAAATAATAATAGAACATAAATTTAACTAAAACTTGATTCTTTAACAAATACAAATGTTAGACAAGCAAACAAGTGGATAGAGGAAATTTCTTGTTTGTTCAAAAATAAGAACTTGAAATGAAAGAACTAATTTAAAAAAATCAACATAATCGAGAGGTAATTTTGTCTTTTAGGGGGTTAATGAAAAAGAATAAAGTTAGGGTGTAAACTACACATTTGATTATACCAAGGTTTTATGATTAACCCTTCTCTTTTTATCCCTTTTCGCTATATCTTCTCTTCTCTAGTCTTGATTGGCATGAAAAATTGAAAATTTTGTGAGTTGCAGTGTAAGTTTAAGTTAGAGCCATGTCTTGGACTGTACTTTTTTTTTTTTTTTTTTTAAAGAGTATATCTTTGATTATTGGACCTGTGGAACTCAGTAGATGACGTTGTAGTGGCTGTATTTTGTCAGTACTGTTAAAAAGTAAATCCTTTAATTTATACAATAAAATCACCTAATTGCACTTAAAAATTAGTATTGCAAGGATCATTTTGCTCTGTTTAAGTAGTGTAACAAGGATGTAATGGTCTTATTATTTGGTTATGGTGATATTAGTAAAGAATCGGCTTGTTATTGCAACATCCACTAGAGGTAGCGAAACTGAATTGTTTAAAAAACAAAAAAAAAAAGGTAGAAACTGAATTACTGAAACCTACCATGCAGATCACTAGCTAGCATTAGTCCATTTTCACAATGACAATTAGAAGAAAAAAAAAAAAAGATTAGTCCACTTTTTATCAACCTATATAGCTTTTGGAAATTTTAAGTTCCCCTACAGAAAGTTAGTTCTTGGACTTAGAATACCAATGGATAGTTGCACCATATCATTTTTTTTTTTCAAACGAGGAAACATAATTCTGGTTACCATAGTTTACTTTATCTAGAGTAACTTATTTGAGGAGTAATTATTTGTGGCCCGAGAATTGAGAATGACATATTGGTTTGGAAACATTAATCATTCTAACAAAAGAAACTCAATCTAGTTACCATAATTTATTTTTTCGCAAGAGTAATTATTGCCCATTGGGTTTTTATAACAGGTGCGTAATGGACACCTACTAACATATTTAAAATTCACCTAACTTACTATGTACGTACACATACTATAATCATTATCTCCTTGTATTTATATATATTTTTTATTTAGTCTTACAAATCTTTCCTTATATTTATTTACTTTCCCTAATTAATGCTATTCATTAATATATTTAAAATTCACCTAACGTACTATGTATATACACATACTATAATTATTACCTCCCTTACATTAATATACTTTCTCTATTTAGTCTTAGAAACCTTTTCTTATATTTATTTACTTTTCCTAATTAATATTATTCGTTAACATATTTAAAATTCACCTAACCTACTAATGTATATACACATACTACAATCATTACCTCCCTTGCATTTATATATTTTCTGTCTCTCTTTAGTCTTACCAACATTTCCTTATATTTATTTGCTTTCTCTAATTAATATTATATTTTTATAAATATGATATCTAAAATATATCTTAAAGAATGACTAATGGGCACCTGTGAGACAGACCCTTTAAACATTAATTATTTGTGTCCAAGAATTAGTTAGGTGCCAGTTGACATCAATACTTTCATGTTAAACACCTTCCAAATATATACAAAATTATTTTGCCCAAAACTCCATGTATTTTAAAAGACGACCGTTTTCTAGAACTATTTATGGGGCACCAAAAACTCATAATTCATGTCACTAAACCCAAAAACTCATACACATCCTTAGTATAACACTAAAGATGGAAAAGCTTCTACGAACAAATGCATGCTTGATTTTCTTGTGTTTCTTGGTCGCCACAAGCTCTTTTGGTTAGTAATTTTACATTTTTACTTTTCAGAATTAACATATCACCAACCAATGTTCTATGATCGACAATTTTACTATATGACATGTGGTTTTTTTTTTTTTTTTTTTAATTTTTGTAATAGGACTACCAGCAGTTGATGATAATGCTCAGCAAAAGGTTTGGGTAGGCCAAACACTCAAATATGGTGGATCCAAAATAGACACAACTTGTCACGGTGATGCAGATTGTGGACCAATCTGTAAATCTTTTGGTTCTCTTGTAGGGTGCAAATGCATCCCTGGCAACGTGTGCTGCTGCCGTTTGCGGTCACGACCGTGCCAATGTAGTTGAACACTTTGTCATGTATCACAATTCTCATGTATTGCTTAAATTGTTGCCTCAATTATTTGTTGCTTGAAGACCAAATGGATGCTCAATAAAGTCTTATTATCATGCATTTTTGTTCTACAAATGTGATTTGCATAATTTGAGTAACTTCAAATGCAACAAAATACTCATCACGAACCACTCCCTGAGGTTTATGTTTTTTCAGTAAACATAAAAATAAAAACATATTTACTCTCTCTCTCTCTCTAAATTAACATTGACAAAGAAAAAAATAAAATGTTATCAAAGGCACCTACTAATTTATGGACAAGTTTAAAAACCTCTAAAGACTTATCAACTTGCATGAGTTGAGACTTATAACAAACTAGAAGATCGATCAAAAAATTTTTTGGGGCAACTTAACTATTAAAAGTTTTATTTTCCTCACTCGATTTTTTAATTTGTAAACTATTTGTCATTCCATCCGTGTTTTTCATGTCTATGAATGATCAATTAAAACATAGAAGAGAAACCATTCATCAATTTTATACCATGATCAAGAAGTAATGAAAATAGATGAGAAAAAAAGTTGTTGGATTTAATTAAAAAATTTTGGTGTTCTATAATATTTTTCTTTTAATATTAAGTATGAAATATAGAAGTCCTTGAACTTAATTATAAAGCATTCTTTCTCTCCTCTTTCTCTTTTAATTATTTTTTCTTGATGACAAAGAGAAAATGCCAAATAAAATGGGTATTAGTTACACATGCTAATTTATGGACAAGTTTAAAGGTTTATCTCAACTTGAGTTGGGACTTTTGCTAAACTAATTTGATACAAAAGTTTCGGGAACACTTAACTCTTAAAAGTTTTATTTAACTTACTCAATTTTTGACTTTTAAAACTATTATTCATCCTATCAGTTTTTTTCCTGAAAAACCCAAATAAAATGGGTATTAGTTACACATGCTGATTTATGGACAAGTTTAAAGATTTATCAACTTGAGTTGAGACTTCTGCTAAACTAATTTGATACAAAAGTTTCGGGACCACTTAACTCTTCAAAGTTTTATTTAACTTGCTCAATTTTTGACTTTTTAAACTATTATTCATTCTATCAGTTTTTTTTTTCTTTTTTGGTTGCATCGTCTTGACTTCGTTGACTTTACAAAAACTTACATTTTTTTATAGATAAATACATAAACTTATACATACACACACACGCACATATATATATATTTGTGTATCTGTGTGTGTGTAAAGTCACATAGAACTATAGAAGGGAAAAAAATCATCATCCATCCTATATCATGGTCAAGAAAAAATGAAAATAGATAAGAAGAAAATGTTGGATTTAAGCCAAAAAGAAGTTTTTATGTTCTATAAATTTCCTTTTCGGATAATTTCAGAAACATCCTCTAAAGTCTTTATCAATTTCACAAAGCCTTCTTGAGGGGGGAGGGATGGGTTGGGTGGTACGGGGGAGGGAGTGTAAGCAAGAGGTCTCGGGTTCGAATCCTCCTGCTTACACTGAAAAAAAAAAAAAAATCACTAAGCCTTCTTGACATTTTAAAATTACAATTTTTCCCCTAATTTGACACTTTTAATGAATTCGGTCAAAAGTTTATTGAATCATCTAAAATGCCCTCATCTAATAAAGTTCAATCTTTATTTCTAAACAATTGTAAAGTAATTATAAAAGAATGTGTGTCAAATTTTTTATGACTAAATTTATTGTTTGATAATCAACTACAACGACAAATCTCATTAGGATTCACTACTTTTATTAGTGCTTTATTGGAGATAGAGGTTCTTTTTAAGATCGAGAAGAAAGTGTCACCATAATTTTTTTAAAAGTTTGTGGATTAGTCAAGTGGTAAAACTACCATAGTTTAGTAGTGATTTTGGGCCATTTATTTCTTAGTTATTGTTGAATTTAACCAGAAAAATAAATAAACAAAAAAGAGTTGCAAAAGAATTAGACAGTATTCAAAGTTATAAAAAAAATGTCATTAGCTTGACATTTGATCGAGATGGAAGCTAGGGACCAATAGTATTGTGATTTTGTTGACAAAATATAAGAGTAACAAAAAAGAAGGGAAATGGAAAAAAAAAAGTATAAAACCCATCCTTTGTGTAAGCATAACAAGGTAGCAAACAAAAGAATTTCATTAGAATGTTAAGGCATTAGCACCTTAAATGGATAAAGGAGGCAACTAGGCATAATTTTTGAAACATCAAGGCTGCTAACGGAAATTGTTAGAAACATGAGGTGAGGTTTCTGAAGTTATCCCTTCTCTTTTCTTAAACCAATGCATATGAAAGTCCTTAGACTTAATTATACATAAATTGAAGAAGGGTTTGGATAATGAATGTCCATGGGCACCTGTTAAGAGGAGACTCAAAATGTTAATTTTTTGGCATAAATTAAACTAATGTGAAAAGTACCTAAATGTAGAAGGTCCAATGAATGTGAATGTGTACATTTACACATAAGTTAGATGTAATTTAGTTATACAGATGAGTATTTTAAGAACACCCGTTAAAACAAAAATGCATTAAAGAAACTTAATAATAAAATGAGCTATTAGTCTCCAGAAATAGAGCTTTCATAAGTTATCCAACACTACTGTTAATGACTGAGCGACCAAAACATTGTCTTAAAAATAATTTGGTGACCTCCTAAATCTTTTACCCTTATTATCATCTAGAATATATGAACACAGCATCACATGCCCCTCCTCGCTGTTATCTAGTATACCAACAAGGCATCAAACACAACTGTTTACTAAGGGCTTCCTTTTTTTATACTTACATATTTAAGGTACCACTACCCATTTCTCCCATAAATACAACCTCCCATACATACGGTGTATTGATGTCCTCCCATACCATGTATTTCATCAATGTTCCGTCACCATGCCATGCATGGCAACTAGTTGAAAAAATCATGCATAATACATACACATCCAATCATCATGCATATATCTGGGGGTTATGGGGAGGAGGGGTTAACTGGCTAAGGCATAGCATCTTCTCTGTAGGGTCTGGACTTTATTAAATGGGGTGATTTCCTTTTACAGCATTTGAAAATCGAGGCAGTTTGAAAGGTGAATACGATAGGCCCTTGTTTGTTTCTTTGAGCCTCGTGCTCCTTCCTTAATGTATGCAGTAGCAGTAGTTATTGCAAGTCTTGATTCAGTTTTCCCTCCGAGGAAAACTTGTGGTTATCAGTTTCTTTCTTTAACCATTTTGGCACACAAAATTTAGCCCATTTGAACTATTCGTTTGTGTTTTCTCTTCCAAATTAGTAGATTACTTTGTCTGGACATGTAGTCTATTATCGTTAGCATGGAGCTTTGAAGCTAAACAAGGGAAAAAAATGAAAAGGCAATTTCTTATCCTTATGTGAATTTTTCTCTCGTATTAATAGAGTATGACAAATTTTACGAGTACTATAATCATTGAAATTATATAATAATCCATGCAAGTTAACAAGAAATCGATTCTTTACTCAAATTTCGAGAAAATTATGACTTCAGAAATAGGAACTGATTTGAATATAAACAGATTCAAAATTGTGTACTTATTTGAGAAAATTGTGAAGTTTGAAGGGAAAAATTTTGATCAGGGACAGCACAACATGATAACCAAGTGACTACTCCAAGAAAAACTGGATTAACCCTTGATTTGTATTGTATTAATATATGAATGTGTATTCTTCCCTCAAAAAGGGGAAAAAGAAAGAAGAAAAATCTAGTCTTTTTGGCGTAGCAAATCTTCAGACCAAGTTCATAAAGAACTGTTCCCGCGTGGAGGCTCTTTAGCTAGCTTTCTGCCCTTTTTTTGTCCATACGCACGGTTCTTCAATATCTCTCTCTTACTTTTTTCAGGTGAGAGATTGATCAGATCAGACGAGCGTGCATTTGAATCCTTTTCATGCCACTGTTGTTGTTCCAGGAAAAAGATCAAATTCAACCCACATGACACTAACACATATGATATAATACTAGAATCTTCAAAAAAAAAAAAAAAAGTGTTTAGAATCTTGGATTTTCTTCTTTTTTTTTTTTGTTGTTGTTTCCAGATATTCTTGGATTTTGTATTATGGATAAACAGTTCTTTGTCCTAATATTTTTCAATATTAATGAAAGTGCATTTCTGTCATGTTCCCCTTTGTATTGTGTTTCTGTACAAAAAAAAAAAAAAAACTTCACCATTTTTTGTGAATAGCAGCCCTTCTACATTATTTTCAATAATTTTTTATCTCGTATACATTATATTCTAAAAAAATATTCGGGTAATTTTCCCTCAAAACTCTCCAACAAATGCAAATCCAAACGGGAATTGCCTTGAATTTAATTGTACACTTTCATCTTTCTTTTTTTTTTTTGTTTTTCTTCATGAAAGCAAGAAAGAAAGAAAAAAAAAAGGGCTACTTACTAGGGGTGTAGGGATTGCTTCTACGCATACGTAAGTGAAAATCTAGTGTAGTTACAGAGCTTAAGATTCAAAAGAATCATCATGGGCTCTTCGGAAAACATGCAAAATATATCAGTATAATAACTTTTGAAAGAAAGGGATTGGATTTGGCCATAGCTAGCCTTCCTTAGGGTATCGTCCTTACTCTCCTCTCTCTCCTTTTCTCTGCAGTATGAAATATGAATATGCAGCATAATCTTTGACCACTTCGCATTTATGTAATGCCATAGATCTCCTTTGCTTACTTGTGGAAGGAGGTTTTAGAGTTTTGGGAAATATGCAAGGAGTTGCTGTTTTAGTAGAAGATTTGGCACTTGGCAGAGAAATGATTATTCTTTTGTCCATCATTTCCTCTCTCTCTCTCTCTCTCTATCTCTCTCTGTCTCTTTTTTTTTTTTTTTTTTTTAGGCTTGCATAAAAACTGAAAAGGGTGTAGTTTTTTTAGTAGGGATAGTTTTTTGGGGAAATTTTTAGCTGCAGTGGTGGTATGATGATTGAAGGCTTTTGAACATTGGGTTTTGGATAGGACTGTTTGAGAAACCAACTAAGAACAAAAATCAAAGATGGTTCGGTTGCAGTTTTGATATATACCCAGCAGGCCATCTAGTAGTTCACAGTTAGTACTGGAAACTAGAGGGGCATCTTTATCCGGTGAAGCCGATTAGAATATTCCCTCTTCTTTTTTTATAAATTTTTTTTTTAACAAATTGATGTAAATCGTTCAGCACGATTTGATTTACATTTTTATTTTAGTGACAGATTAAACATGCATTTGAAATAACAAATATGCAAATACACTAGATTTGAATGATTTTAAAAATATTTAAAAAAATACAAGAAATTTTTAAATTGACTTCTAATAAGATAAATCGCTGCAACTCTCTTTTTGTGCATGTTCCAATCACCAAATCTATTAATTAACTGTTTCAAGTTTCAATAATGATGATAAAATTTATCAAGATAGATCCAAGACCAAAAAAATTCTAGATCTAACAACCAAATATGAAGTAAATTCGGATCAAACAAGAAATTGACGATAGAAATTTCTAGGAAAAACAAAAAATGGTGGTATCCCTAGAGACCCCTAGAGAAACAAAGGAATCTCACGAAGAAAATTTAAGAAAAAATTTATTGAATAACAAAATAAAATGAAATTCATAGGAGGGAGATCATGGTGGTATCCCTCTCAAAGAGAAATGCTTTTTGAGAAGATGAGAACAAATAGAGAGAAGTTGGAGAAAATGAGAAGCAAAGATTAATTAGATGTTAATTTTTCTGCTTGATGGTATTCTCCTTTAATTTGTGATTAAAATATTTCCTTAGTACTTGTTGTTTGTTCATTTGTTTTGTATTTTGATTATGTTGTAAAGTTAGATTGTAATGTCGAGTATTTGGAATTTGGAAATCCTAAACAATGGGACAAACTTATTTAGAGTTATCTAGAAAAAATCTGAATAATAGATTATTTGTCAAAAATTATGTGCTTGCATCATCAATACACAGTTTTCAACATTTTTTTTATCTCACATATATCATATAAAAAACATGCTACAATATTTTTTCAAAAATTATTCCAAATAATATACTATCCAAACACGCTCAATTATTTGTAATCATACTATAACATTTTTTGTGATGTGATGTATGTAAAATAAAAATGTAATTTAAAATTATGTTTATAATGCAAGCTGTATATGATTTAGGAATGTTTTTGCAAATCATACAAACCAACTTGAAAAAAAAAAGTTCCTGTGAAAGTATTTAAAAAATATATGGCTGAGGATTATAGTAGAGAAAGGGCACAATTACAAAGGATCTAACTACGTCAAAAGCAAAAATATGTATACAAAAGTTGTATCACCAAATTACTTTTTATTCAAGTTTTCAAATAGATGGAAATATATAGAAATACACATTGCAAGTTGGAAAAAGTGCCTTTATTATTTTTTTACCATTACTTTGGAAAACAAAAAGTAATTAATGGATTTGTTTAATGCTACTCAATGTACTCATTAAATAGAGTCTAGATTTTAAATTTTAAAAAATGCGAGGATCAATTAAACATCAACATAGATATGTAGATTAGTGATTAATGTGAACATTTAGATTTAGACAATAAATAAATCCAACCATAGCTTATAGGATTCAACTAAATATCTCCTATGCTTTGCGTCTCATAATAATATTTCTATTCATTAGAAAAAATATATCTTCAGAATGTAATTATTTTACTAGGTCTACAAATATAATACACACTAAATGGCTCCAGATGTGTTTGGGTATGGATTGCAGTTTGGGCCTGGACCATGTATACAGATAGGTCCTATTTGTACTCCTGTTGTAGAATTTATGACATGTTTGCTAATAATTTATCTTCGAAAACCCAATATCTTCAATCCTGTAGGCCCACAAATTCATAGAGAAAAAGGGGAGCATTTTCTCCAGTAGTTTAGCCCGATCTGATAATTCTAAACCCACGAGCCCATTGCTCTTGTAACGGAAAACTAACACGATTTCCATCGGTCAGACTTCTTTCTTTCTCACACATTCACACACTAGATGAAAGATCAAATGGAGCCAGCAGAGAAAGAATCAATCAAAGCAGCAGCAGAAGATATCTGCAGAGAATTCAAAACCCTTGTCAATTCTGAGGATTTGGATTCCGTCAGGCAATTACAGCACCTCATGTATGTATATACTCCCTCCCTCCCTCTCTTGTGTGTTCAGAGATAGTTGCTTTGGTTTATGCTTTATGTAGATTCTTATATAGTCTTATTTGAGTCAAATGGATAAAAAGATTACTGGGTTCTTGAATTCAATTTTTTTTTTTGTAATCTGGGTTTTGAGTAATATAGATGAATCATGGTTGCTACCCCTATGATTGAATATGCTTATGTGCATTTTTGTTTATGAAAATTTTATGCATACTGTGATTATTATCTTCCTGAAGTAGGAATTCATGTTGAATTTTTAGGCTAAAGATTTTTCAAATAGAGTGAATTGATTATGCTGCAATTTTATGACTAGAAGAATGTTAGGGTGTTAGAGGTAAGGCTAGGTTTTATTATGAGAACTTATGCTCAAGCAGTTGGCAGTGGGGCAAGGTTATTGACTTCCAAAGTGATTCATATTTAGTTACTTTGTGAGATGGACTATTCTTTGCACTAAGACAGGATTTATTTATGTGTGATGGCTTGTATCTGAAGCTAATGCGTCTGAATTGCTGGAAGAGCTTTTATCCCTGTGATCCAATTGTTATAGATGAAGGGGTGAATGAACAGGGAATATCTGCTAGTTTAAAATGAAAAAAAAAATTCCTTTTTCCTTCTTATACATGAAAAAGCTGCGGGCTTCTTCTTATATGTTTTTTTTGTGATATTCATCTTTCTAATGATTTTTCATTCTAAAAGGCATGCAATAGTTTTTTGATTTATTTCAATTGTCCATCCACCAATTGGAGTTTGTTGATGGTCCTTGCTTTGGCGGCCTAATTGTTTTTCTGTGCCATTTGTGTTTCTCATTTCCTTTGCTTTTGTGCTGTAAACTGACAGATTGGGACGACTACAGGACAGCAATGCGGTTCTTTCACATTTTAATGAGTATTCAGAGCATTGCTTTGCAGAGGTCTCAGCTGATTTCTCTAGGAATACACGTCTCCTAAAATCAATGAAGTCAGACCTCGATTACATATTTCAAAAGTTAAGGTATTCTCGCTAACTTTTTTCTTTTTCATGGCAGTATATCATATGACTAGATAATATGTAGATCATGTGCATTGTAGTGTTGTTGATGCAGGACTTTCTGCTTCAGTTAACCTTTATTTTGATTGAATTGTAACCTAAGTGGAATGCATCCATAAGTCAGACATATCTTGGAGTAGTTTCCTTTCTGGAAATATATCTAGTTTAAGATCTGTGGGGAACTTTACCAATTCATTTATCTCACAAATAGTAGCCCTGTTATAATGGGGACTACAGAAAATCATTTTTCATGCAGAAAAAGAGCAGGAAAAGGAGGAAAAAATAGAGAGAGAGAGAGAGAGAGAGCAAATGAATTTTTAACTAGGTTTGGGCTCCAGACAAGTAAGGATTAATGGATATTGGATATCTCATGAGAGAAGAACAATTAAATCATGTTAGTTTCTAATTGCGGAATGTGTCCACAATTATTCTGGCTTCTGTTGGTACCGGCCATAATTCTTCTGCTTCTGTTGGTAGATTCCCAAATGAAACCTTTTAGTTATGGATACTAGCTCAACCTGCTGAAACAAGAGTTTCTGGAAAATATATTAGCATGTATATGATTTGAATGTATGAGTTATGAAATGCCAATTTTCATTTTACATCATCACTTGACCGATATAGTAATCCTGATGATGACTCTGTTAGTGTCCTCCGCTGGAGCTCTAATTTTGCTCCTACAATGATCTGTAAGATGACTTATAACACTAGGAAAACTGGTCTTGTTATTCTGAATGTAAACTTTATATTTATGTTTCAATTCTGTATGATTTATTTTAAAAATCTTTAGAGGCCAAAGGCTGAGTTACAAAGCCAATATCAGCTCATAGAAATGACAAATAAGTCGAATTCAAACTTTAGAACATGGCTATGGTTATGTTGAATGACTTTCTGAAATTTTAGGATTTTTACTGGATGGACTCAAAATGTGTACAAGTACAGGTGTCTTTGAGATATCAGGAATGTACTATTCCAGCTTAAATGTATTTTCAGAGAGATTCATCAGAAAAAGAATGACTAAAGTTGGAGCAAGACCTTGAAGAGTTTTGGAGAAAAAGACTGAAGAATCCAAAATAAATTTTTTCCAGCACAGAAATATATTCAGAACAAGTTATTTTGAATTGATCTGTAACATTATGCATAATATCTAAAGTTTAGAGTGAATTTAAAAGTTAAATTATGAATCCTTTTAAAGAGGTGCAACTTGGTAGCATTGAATAATGAATTAAATTGCAACTGCATGTAAGATTAGCTATTTCTGGATATCTGATAGCTAGTTATAAAATTTTAAGGGATCCAGACTTGGCAGTGTCCACTGAGGGGGAGGAGGAGAGGGCAAGACATAAATACAGGCATTGGGATTTTGGTAAGCAAAAAGAATACAAAGCCTACAATCTAGGACCAGTAACCACTCGTCTTCCCCCCACCCTATATTCTCAGCAAGTCACAGTAACCATTTATGGTCTAGATTCAATCATTCTAGTCTAGGAAGCAGAAGTTGAAAGTAGATCATTCTCTTCATTGTATATTTTTTTCCATCTGGTGGATCTAGATTGAAGTTCATCTACATGGAGGAGAATTTATGACATCTTGGTTCATCTCCTGGTTAAGTGCAGATAGACAACCATAATTGGACAGCCTTTGAGTTCTCCAGCACTAATCCTAAATATCCTCTTTTGGACAGATACATGAATCCTAATGGTTTCGAACTTCCATTGCAGATTATGGGCTTGGGATGTATTAGTCCAGATATAAACATGTTTCAAGAAATTTCACCCTCTACTCGTACATTCTTTCCAGTGTTGATTGTTAGAGGTACATTTCCACTATTAGACATGGTTTGAGGATCTAAGTAACTTGACCTCTAAGGAGATATTGTATAGCTATTATTGGAAGTTTGTTTTAATGTGTTAATGTCTTATTTTCTTAGGCAGACTATGCACTTTAGATTGTCTGGAAAGTACTTAAAGGAGCAAGTGCTGCATTAAGGACCAGTCTAAATTAGAGGTCTTTAGATTTCTTTCCCCTTTATCTACCTGTTTTTCTAAACTGAGTTGTATTAATTTGTAACTCGCTTTTACCAGGAAAGTCAGAAATTGGAAAGCAAAACTCATGAAATGTGCTTAAATGGGGGAAAGTTATGTCGAATGTAAAATATCAAAACTAGTTTACATGAGACTTGGTGTTCTTTTTTCTGGGTTCGCAGATGGTTATTTTACTTCAATGGTCTATCTTTCTAGGAATTAATCATAGCATGTAGCTATCTGGTTCCTAGTATTTGGTGGTTACAAATGAAAAATTTTCTTCAGGGAAAGAAGATCTCTAAAAATTGAAAATTTCTTGACTGAGAAATTGTTGAAGAATTTGAACAGATGTTTACTTACTAGCTTTAAAGAAAGGATGAAGTGATCATCAAAAGAGGGGGAGGAGCTTCTTATAAGCGATGTGTGTATTTTAGTATAGTAAATTAAGCTGAGTGTAAAACACTCTATGATGCAGAATTATAGTAGAATCGTGTCCGGTTAGGTACCGTAACATTCTAATTTAGTTATAATTATTGACTACAATTGTAGTAATATAGTTTGAAACGTTTATGAGAATCACAATATATGCATCTATGTGGAGAAGTTTTGTGTAGAAAGAATAAAGTTTACTCGCCAAAATAATGTGGCACATGTTGGAAGAAAAGCTTCTGAAACTAAATATGATATGTGCAAGCACATGCTTTTACAAACACAAGCATGATTTGCCTTGTCAATAGAACAGAGAGGAAAATGCCTAGAAATCAAATATTTGGTAGTATTATGGTACCAAGTTCTGTGAGGAAGAATTGAGAAAAGTTTTGCGTTAAAAGAATTTTCCAGTACTAGGTCGATTGTAGGACATTCAGAGGGGATTGGCCATTCTAATGTGATACTCCAGTAGGGTGGCTAGGCTGTTTTGATGTACCCACCAGAATTATTAATAGGAAAGAATCAAGGGTACTGTGTGTTTAACCATCCCTTTCCTGATACAACAAGGATGCTATGAAGTTTCAAATATCTTGTGACAGACATCTCCAAGCTAAAAGAATGCAGAATTCTACTGAAGTGCAAGGAAGGAGTAATACCCAAAAAGCTGGGAAAGGACCATTCTCATGCTTTAATAGGCTGCAGTTTCAACTCCATTGCAAGTATGGCCGCATAAAAACCGTTGTTCTGTTAAACCAAGCTTATATAGGTATGGTGTAAGAAGTTGAATGTAAGAAGTTTAATGATTGAGACTTAGAGAAAGGCTCTTGAACAGTGAATAGGAGTTGCAATCTGGTAACCGGTTTCTAATAGAAATATTTCATCTGCTTTTATTGTGCCAACATAAATGGGAAAAAGAAACAAGGTAACAAATTTGAGGTAAGATTTGGTTTTCCTGCTCTTTTCTTGTAATGCTACATCATTTTGAAAGAATTTTCAATATTTTTCATTGCTGCGCCTCATAGTGGTATGCTTTTGTGAAGAAGCTGCATAACATTCTTGCCAACTTTTTTCGTTGCTGACATGTTGAAGTAGTTAATCTTCTTGTGACCTCTTCGCTGCATCCCTTGTCTTGATCATAAATTCATTCTTTCGTTGTTGTTTCTAAATATTAGGAGCATGAAAGCGAAGATCTTGGCTACCTATCCTGATGCATTTCCAGATGATTCAACAATAGAAGAACTTGATAGAAGACCAGACCTTGAACTTCCTCAGTAAACTTTGGTCTGAGCAAGCTTTCTTGCTTTTTCATTTGTCTCACATTCTTTCTTATGGCAGGGCGCTTCAGGAAAGACTGATCATGTTGAGTTCATGTAAATTAGTGGCATATCTATATCATGTATCTTTTCTTTCTTTTAGATGACTACATAATGTGATTCACTTTGCAATAGCATTCTATATGTCACCACAATTTACTGTCTAATAGTTTAAGGTAATGCTAGGTTTGATACGAAAGATTTTACAGTTTCAAAGTCTTGACTTGCCAAAGTTTTGCAGACTTTCACAAGTACAATTGCTAGGGCGGGTGTCATTTTTTTGTCACACTTGATTACATTTTTTTGGATTATTTTTATATACACTGTCAGTGTACACACTATCACCATTAAACATATGAAATATATGCAAAATTCAAATTCAAATTTTGCTATGTATCATGTATCAAATTGTGATAGTATATACACAATCAGTTTATATAAGATTAATTTTTTTTTTTTTTACCAAAAGAAGAAGAAGAAAGAAAAAAAGTAGCCCTGTCTATTTTAGTAAAACTTGCCTTCATCTAATGATCGGTAGAATAAATTTGATGGGAAATATAATGTATTTTAATGTGTAGAGTACATGTATAATTTTAATTTTTTTTTGTTTTTAAGTTTTGTACTCTCTAAAACATAGGGCTTGTTTGGCAAATGAGTTTTTGACTAAGTTTGTCTCCTACCAATTTTTTAACAACTTTAACTATAACAAATTCAAAAAAACTTATCAAAGTTTTTAAATTATACATTTCAAAATACTCAAAACACAAAAAAAAAAAAAAAAAATTCCCTTCCTCCTGTCTTCTCCCCCACCTTCGCCGCCGGTCACCACCGGCTGGCAACTCTTCTGGCGTCAGCAAATTTTTTTTTTCTTTCTCTTCTCCCTCTCCCTTTCCCCCTCCTCTCTCCCCCACCACCTCCCTTCGCCGAAGGCTGAAGCTTACCAAAGTAACCAAATTTAAGCGAAGTCATTTGAAAGAAGTAGAGGCTCCATTTTAGATGGGTATTTGGAAGACATTTTTTTGCTCCCTCCCTTAATTATTTTCTGCAAGTATTTTAGTGTGCTTCTGGTTGGATTAGGCAATAAATTCGCCGGAATGACCCATATGGCTCGTTTTAAATAAATGAGTGACCATTTTTGCCAAAAAAAAAAAAAAGAGTTTAGTGAGCAATTGATGCAATTTTGAAAAACTTGATGACCTTTTCGACAATTTACTCTAAACTTGATGGGGCAGTTGCTAACTTTACTAGTTAAGAGGTGCACCTACTAAGTATAAATCTGTTTAAATAGTTTTTTTTGAAATAAAAATGTGAGATATATTTTTAAGTAATAAAATTACTAGTCATAAACAAGCACACATTGAGTTTTTTTTATCTACGCATTAATTATTCTAGATAGATGGTCAAACGGTGGTGGCAATCAATTGAATCAAGCTTGAATACAGGTGTATTCAACCCCGAGCTTGAGATCGAGTGGTAAGACATATAATTTCTTCTAAAATTATAGGTTTTTAGGTAGTTTAACAATTTTATATGTACAGGTCTTAGGCAATTTTTTGAAAAAAAAAACTACTCAAATAAAGGGTTGAATAAAGACAAATCTAGATAAAAAAAATATTAAGCATAACAGACTTTTTTTTCTTGGAGATAATTGCATTTTGATTGAGTTATTGGTGCAAGTAAGGAAAATAACTAAGGAAAAGGAGAACACTTAAGGCAGACAAAAAATCCTTCTTTTGAACCCACCCAATAAAAAATCCTCCAATTCTCAAAAGAGAATAGAAGAAATCATACTTTTATACAATATCTTTATAGAATTCTTACAATTCTATCTAATGATCAATAAATTAAGTTGAAGTCAATATCTACACGTATCAAAATCCTAGTAAAAATTTATTTTGTTCTAGATATATTTCAATTAGGGATGACAAACAACCACTATTCTTTATCTTAGTGTTGATATATGAAGTTGGATGAGCTTTCGAGTAGAATGTTTTTCTGAATATCCAATATCACCATACTGACCTGCGCGAGGCTGAAAAGTTATAGGAATTTTATAGGAATAACCATGTTTAAGACAGGAAATGACGATCCAGTGGTCACAAGGAATTTTAAAATGTATTTGAAATTGTAAAGTCTAGAATACAACTTTATGAAATAGTTGGAGAAAATTATTTCCTAAGAGTATATTTAGTCCTGTATTAAAGAAGTAATGTTTCATAGTTTCCTTTATTTCATAAGTTTTTCCATTAAAATTTGTATATTGATAAGAATCTTGTAATTGATAAGTAGGTAAGTTCTTAGCCAATCTATGAGATATATAATTTCCATTAACACCTTTATCTATTAAAATATTACAGTTTGTCATATTTTTTCCATTTCAATAGCTAACTTCTATTTTATAACTTCTTGTTATTTTTTGATTGGTATTCATATTTGGAAAATGGTGAGAACTACTACCTAAACGGTCGAGTTCAATTTAATAGCCATATTCGAGTTAATTTCATTCTCTGTCAAACTCGAGTTCAAGTCAAGCAGCTCGCTGTTTGTCACCCCTAGAGGCCTAGACTCAAACCCAAGCCTTTAGGGTGGATTACACGGAATTGGATTACAAATCCTATGTCATCCCATGTTTGGTTGCGTTTTATATAATGGATGATATATTTTACCTAACCAAATTAATCCCCTATATGGAGGATAAAATAATTCCATCAAGGAAACCGGAGGTAGTATGTGTTATTCTAGGACGAATAAGAGGTGGAATGATGACAATTTGGACTTATTTGTCCCTTCTAATAGAACAATGCTTTATTCTAACAATGGTAGAAACTTACCTTCTCACTAATATTATTTAAAGTTTGGACTAATTTTCCCTATTAATAACATAACAAAGCTTTGGACAAATCTACTCCTGCTAATAAAAAAAATTAAAATTTGGACTAATTTTTCCATATTAATGATATACCATAATTTTGAACTGATTTGTCCATACTATTAACTAAACTAAACTTTTTATTCATTTGCCCATATTAATGAAAAAACTAAAGTTTCAGACAAATTTTCCCTTTCTAATAAAATTTTTTTTATGTTTTGAACTAATTTGCCCATTTTAATGAAATAACTTAAATTTGGACTAATTTATCCTTATTATTGATAAATTTAATAATTTGACTAATTTGCCCCTGCTAAAATTTTTGACTACTTTACCCCTGCTAAAAGCTAAGTTTGGGCTTACTAAAACCCGATTAATACCCCTAATTGTAGGTTTGTCAAGGAGGGTATTTTGATCTATAAATAAGTAATCCTACCTTATCTCCAATCAAATGCACGTTGAGGCTACTATTTTAGACATCCCATCTAACATAAAACTAACCAAACATTGGATAATAATATCACTCATCCGAGAATGACTCAAACTAGGATGAATAATCCAAGAATAAGTAATCCCCTGCCATCCAGTCCATGAACCGAACGCTCCCTTAGAGAAACTCAACCCTTCTATAAAACCTTTGAATTTTTAGAACTGTAAATAGCTTGTGAACCCTTAACATAATTAGCTATTCTAGATCAATATACAATGTTAACTAACCAACTCTATAATTAGAAATTCTACCTTGAAAAGGAATAAAAAAATATATCTAGATTTAGAAATTATGTATATATATATTGAAAAATGAGAATAATCTTGATACACGTTCCACAACAACAAATGCAATCGTTCACAGCTACCATTAATTTCTTGTGTTCGGCACATAATCTAGTAATGCACGGATGAAGAACGATAACAAATAGCATATGGCCAGAATAGAAATGGATTTTAAAGCTCTTTCTATGTGATTTAACGTGCAATTCAAGCGCAAAAATTTGTAGGTTGCTTCTCACTTTCAATAATTTTGCCCAGAACATAAAGCGGATAATGAAGTGAAACAATGGCCAAATTGGCTTAGAGGTTAAATTAGTCTCATCCGCGAACCCAAAGCTTGTTTTGATTTCTGGTGATGTAAGGAGAAGGGTCAAAGATTCCACATTAGTTGATAGTTAACTCATAAAGTAAGAGTTTGTTCTTTCCATGTGAGACGTTTTTAAAGGACAACACCATAAGATCCAATAAATCGAAAGCGGACAATACTTCATATGAGCACAAATAAATTTTAACTTCAACAACTTCAAATTGTTGGATGGTCTGTACATACAATTGACAATGTGCATGATTCGTTGTATAGATCCTAGCCATACACTAGAGATAAGGATTCATATGTTTGAATCTCGCTGTCGATACGAGAACTGTATTGATAAGCAATCTGTAAGAATCTCTGTAAGTGACTCATGATCCTGGAGGCATGCTTTAATCCGTGACAATGATCGGAATCGAATCCATCTAATCTTTTACTTGTGAAAAAAAATATATTAGAGATATATTTGCAATAAAAAAAATCCAATTTAACTGCTTCTTTTATTCTTATTAAAGTACTCCTTAGGGCACTTAACCAAACTTTGATAATTCTTCTAATAGGTTGAATAGTTTTTAACGGTATGACCTAACATTTTAGAATGTGAAGCACAATCATTATGAAAATAATTATGAAGCAAACTGCTTAAATGCAAAAAATTTCATATAAACATGTTTTGCAAGTGCTCCTTATATATTTATATAATGCAATCATTCCTTTCAAGTATAACTAAAATACTTGGAGGAGGAATGTGTAAAATTGTACGGGAAAGGGATTATGAATGAGAGATCCCATGTTCAAAATCTCCCACTTATACTAAAAAAAGAAAAAAAAATTTAATTTGAGATGAACTAGAATTACAGGTCTTGAATTTAAATCTATCTGTTTCTCCCCTTTTATTAAGGCTCGTCCCTCTTTTGCTGGAAAAAATTTTAAAAAATGAAAAAGAGATGAAGTGGAGCCAAAAAAAAAAGGGTAAAAAAAGAAAGGAAAAACAAAAGGCTCCTCAACTGGTCAATTTTGGAATTTACCCCCAAATATCATGCAAAAAGCTTGACTCAGTTCCCACTTCATGCTCCACAGGCCATGCTCCCTAAAACCCCACTTTTATTACCCACCATGGCATCCTAAAGACGAAGTAGCAACGTTTAGCACTCTTGATACATAATACTACCCAAAACAAGATGAAAGAAGCTGGCGGCGCCGGCGACCAGAGAAGCAGCAGCGGTGGAGGAGGAGGTGGGAGCATGAGGAGTGCTGTTGAGAAGGAGAGGACAAAGCTGAGGGAAAGACAAAGAAGGTCCATCACAACCAAGATCTTCCACGGCCTCCGCAAGCACGGTGGCTACCCACTCTTCCCTCGGGCCGACATCAACCAAGTCCTTCGCCACCTCGCTCAAGAAGCCGGCTGGATCGTCGAGCCCGATGGCACCACTTACCGCTCCGCCTCCACCATTACTACCACTTCCAATGTCTGCCCTCTTTGTGGCAACTCCAAGAAAAGCAGCTTCATGGGTTCCGCCACCATTGGAGAATGTTCAACTACGGCCTCTCCTAGCCGTTTAACCACTGCCGGAGACTCCCTTTCTAAGCCCACCACCACCACCACTGATATATACCGTGATCATCATTCTCTGGTGGCGACGTACATGTGCGGTGGTGGTGGTGAAAGGGGTGGTGGGACCCATTATATGACGGCCGGAGCAGGGGAGAATAAGCAGGGACAAGGACAGGTGGCTGCGGCGTGGTCGCCGTCGACGTACATGGAGGTGCAGTGGATGGAGGCCAGGGCTTCCAATCAGAACACTCCAGCTGGGTCTCCACGACGTCGTACTTGAGGTCTAATGTGACAGTTTGACTGTTGACTGAGACCGACTGCCCAGCTTTTGTTTTATATTTAAAGTGTTGCCCCTGAATTTCCCCTCTAATTCACATTGGGATAAGTTTTATGTTTTCTGACTTTTTTGTTTGGGATTTTTTTCTCTATATTCTGGGGTGATTTAATATTAGAAGTTTCTACGTCACTATTTGGGGCCTTTAATGAATGCTTATTTAGGTAAATATATGTATGGGACTAATTTCGTTAAACAGTGGAATGCAATATGGCATCTTGCTTTTGCATTGATATTATTTATTTATTTTTGTATGGTAGAATTATCTTTAATGCGTAGAGACGAGTCTTTTTATGTTTTTTTTAAATAAGTTATATTTATCTGATTGGTAATTGTTCTTCGTCTTCTCATAATTTTTCCTTTTTTGTCTTGCATTATTCTATTTGTGAGACGAAGAGAGAAAATTCACTGCAAATTTGGAAAAGCTATTCCATCAAAATATAATCACTAAAGAAAAGGCAAGTTTTGAGAAGAAAAGAGTAAGAAAATTTCGGGCCTTAACCACAAAATTTATACAAACGGAAGGGGCAAAAAAGAAAAGGGCGCAAAATATGGGTCTGATCAAAAGCCTTGTGACCTTCTAACAGTCATCCACGTTGCAAATTACCTCTTAATGTTGGCAGAAGTTTATGATAACTCTTTGAGAGAATTTTTTTTTTTTAAAAACAAAAAAAAAGAGAAAAACTCTCTGAGAGAAATATTTCGAAATCCTTTTCTCAAAGAAATGAGAAATTTTTTTTTTTTAAAAATGTAGGAAAGTTAAAAGATCATATAAACTAGAAATTAAAGAAAGAGGTGAAGATTTTTTCTTTTCCCTCCCTCTGAAGGCCATAAAAATGCTCAAAATGTCCAAAGTGGAAGTACACTGGTAATTTTCTTTGATGTAATGAATCTGAATTCCCCAAGAAAGAGAGAAAAAAGAGACTCAGGAAAAGGCAATTAATCTGATCTAGTTAGGTTATTCATGAGCGCTGCATTCATTCGTTCGTTAAAGAATGGTATATTGCTCAAATAAAGACTAACTACCATATAACACTCCCATTACTACTAATAGACATCAAATTATATGTAAATACAATTCAAAAAAATTTTGTTTCATCTAAGAGGACAGATTGATCTGAGTCCACTTTTTTTAACCTCTTGAGTTCTTTATGCAGGAGAGAACGAATCAATCATTGAACTAAAATTGATCTAAATTATCCTACTGCAAAATTCACCAATAATCATCACCTAATATAGCCACAAAGAAAAAGGGTCAGCTCATCAGGCACACCGGTTATAGGGCCACCCTTAGCAAATGTAATTGCATATCAGGCTGCCTTCTTTAATTTGCCATTTTCAAAGTTGTACCAATGAGGAGTCAAAAAATTGCAGAGCAAAATCAACTGACTGTTCCAAGGGTGAAACTCCATAATGCCCATAATATTGGGGTGAATAAATTCTCCTGGATTTCTTTCTCTCATGGAAGCTTCAAGACCCACCCAGACAGCCACCCAATGCTGGTGTAATCCTCCAAAACCCATGTCTCCAAATTGTTCAGATCAGTTCTAGCATGGTGAATTCTCCCTTCAGAAAGGCCCTAAAACCTACTACAGCCGCTCTTTCATGGCAAATCCCAGACTTGCATGCATTTCCTGACAGGATTATATACCCCAGCACTTTGAACTGATAATCTGTCCAGAACATAACCTGGCCAACCACAAAAGCTGGCATGTGATCAGCACCTAAAGTGACTGTGAATCACCATTGATGGTATCTCCTTCCATCATGATTTCCACCTGACCATGTGAATCGCCATTTATGGACTTTGCTTTAGCCTCAAATATTGCACGTCTCAATTCTAGCATAAAAAGTCAAGTAGTGATCCAGAACAGAGCCTGGATTGCATAGGACTGAACAACAAGATCATTTCCAAGGTTTCCATACATGGCTTTTAACAATGGCACCCCAAGAACGAGAAAGTTGTTCAAAAAACCTAAAGAAAATTAATGTGGTGATGGACGAAGAAAAGCTTCCTTTTTTGCTGCAAATTGCCCATAAGCCAATATCTATGTGATAGGGTTTAAACATGTGCCACCACTTCACAGAAGCGTAGCCCAAGACTAACGCTGCATACAAAGGAGCCATGGCACTCACCACCTTATACATCTCCCCCATCTATCATCTTTGTTATATAGCAAGGGTTGATGAATTGGTGAGATTTGGGAAGAAGACCCGAAGGGTTCGAGTTGTTAACTGAGATTTTGTTGGGAGAGATTGGGGAAATGAAAGAAAAACATTATCCCTATATACAGGATGATGGTTCTAGGCACTTGTCACTGCCAATTACCAAGCAATGATTGAAAGCACTTGTCGAGGTGCTCTAATATTTCTATAACTATTGGCAAGAAAACATGGGTTTAACTTCTTACTTACTACAGTATAAGGATCATCCATATAAAACTTACAATCGGCTGTTATGGAACCTTAATCGCTTCATGGTCTTTGGAAGACAGAAAACCTCTTTGCTTATTTATCTTGAGGTTTTGCCTACTCTCATTAAAGATGAAACTATTTATTTGAAGGAAGTTGATTACATCACAAATGGCATGTTCATGATTCAGACAAATGGATTAGGGCAGATGGTCATCAGCTATCGGTCCAATAAGTTGATGGTCTGAATGGATAAATTGAAAACGCTTTGTTAACAACAAACTCCAGGGAGAAAACTGTTAGTCTTAATGCACTTATCAAAACCTTAATATTATAGTGAAAAGGTAAGTTTACACAATTATTAGAATAAAACATTATAGTAAATAAGTCCAAACTGTTATCATCTCACCTCTTATTCATTCCGAAATAATTCATACCCCCTCCTCTCATGGGATTATCTTATTAGGATTAATTTTTTCGGATGAGATGTATCATCACTTGTATAAAATGCAACCAAACATGGGATGATATAGGATTAGTAATCTAATCTCATGTCATCCTATGAACCAAACGAACCCTAAGAAGTTTAGGTTGTTATTTTTTTTCTTTTCCAATTATATAGTTTCACTCTATCAGGAAGCAATGAAAAGGGTGGAGGAATGTGTAAAAAATTTAGAGGGTGCAATTGTTTGGAAAATAATTAAATTCAAGATGATGCATACTAACTTGTACTTTTTTAAAGTTGACATGATTTTGTTTATTTTTGTTTTTGGAGTGGGAATGTGGCCATCGCCAACCTCGAAATGGCACAACCTAGTTTTGAAATAATAAATTTATATTACCACAGAGGAATTGAAGAGGGAATGGTACAACCTAGTTTTGAAACAAAAGAATCGAGTAAAACTAAGGATTGCTAAATTGGCGATTTTCCCATTGCTTTACCTCGTACCCACAAATCTGTCAGCGCGTCTAATTGCTTCTGGAAAATTGACTATTAACTATAAGGAATAATTGCAAAAACCTCCCCTGAAGTTTCTAATAGTTGCACTCGCCTTTCCGGTGGTTTGAAAAATAGCACTGATCTCCCCTGAACTTAAGGCTTTGATAGCAAATTCAGCCCATGTCAGAGAAGGTGCCATTAAAAAAGCCTTTTGAGAAGTGAGATAGTAATTTTGTTCCATATGTACCCTTTTTGCCTCTTGTGAAGTTATATTAGCAAAGGAATAAAAAATATTTAAAGTTGGAGACAATTAGTGAAACTCAAGGGATGTAAGTGCAAAGAAAACAAGTATAGCAGCAACAACATGAAGAAGTTGCTTTGTACCAACACATTTTAATCTATCGAATTCTACAACCAACACATTACATGACATAATCCAATAGTAGCAAAAAAGCAACAAATTCATTCATGAAATTTGGAACATAAGATTCAGCAAAATAAACTAGTCTTGAATTCTAATCCATATTACCTATCTCTTAATCTCAATAGCTATACAAAATAACACTAATGATAAAACAAATGACAAATGAAGCATCAACTATAGTTTTGGCCCAGGAGCTAATAGGAGCCACACATATCATTCATCATCAGCACCTAACTATCAATCCTCTATATTCAATATAAAAGACTGTTGATCAAGTAAGAAAATTCATCTGTGATTAATATAAGAGAGTTTCATATTGTCATGCTTTATAATATATCGATTTTACACAAGTTACCATATTTCATACATAGTTATGTTCTCTTGTGATTGACGCAATGGTTTCATCATATAACAACTAACACCACAACTTTGTGTATTAAGTTGAGATGACAAAGAATTGCTATCTGTTGTCTCCTGAATCCTGCAAATTTTTAGCAAAAAAATTCTCAGATTTTGCCTTGATTTTTGCTTTCTTTCTCCTTCTGTTTCTTGAATGTTTAAGATGAAGTTAGTTCAACTAAAACCACAAGAACTTATTCTTTTATGGAGCCTTGTCTGGAGGTTTCTTTCCCCTGCATTTTTCTTGCTTCTGCTTCTCTTCTATGCAAATAGCATACAATTTAGATTGTCCTCTCAAATGCTGTCAATCACAAAATGATGCCATGTTGGAGCATTAATTGGTGTCATTTCGTGGTGCCATTTTGTAAGTGCACTTGTGGTGTCTTATCGAGTAAGAAAAAACCATTAATCTTGTTTAATTAGTTATCATACACTAACTGGCCTAATTTTTTTTGACCCAAGTTTTTTCACTAACAACCTTAAACTCTTCAGCAGTAGACCCCAAATTCATGCTAGGGGAAGTCAGTGCTATTTTTGAACCTCAGGGAAGGTGAGTGCATCAAAAACTTTGGGGGAGATTTATGCAATTATCGCTAACTATAAATTGGATTATTGGTCTTCTTATGCTTACGTACGTGAAAGGACACTGAATTACTTAATGCGAATTGGTATTCAATAGTTTCTTTGTTTCTTTTCCCCGTTACTTTGGTTGTAAATCTTGCTTTTCTTGCAACCGGGTAAATCTTACATCAAAAACAAATTAAATTGTCATTTTCATCTTTGATTACTATCTCCTAAGTCCCAACTGCATATAAAGAAACTTCAGATTACAATGAGATGATTCATTAGCACCATTATTGAGTTGCCAGCGTCAAAAGAATGAATTTGATTGTTGAGCCCTTTGAATATCTTTCAAGATTCATGAAATTGCCATGCTGCTTATAATCTCAATTTGAAGACTGGCTTTACAAAGCAATTTTTAGAGTGGGGAAACTTAATACACAACTACACTTTTAGATAGCTTAAAAGCCTTGCGGCTATGCCATACTCCTATCACATGAATAATAAGTGGCCTCGTAGATCACCGGGCTTATCAAGTTAAAACAGAATTTCTGATCCTTTAGGATGTCTAAACACCACATTTTTTTTAATAGACTTTTTTTTTTAGGGGTGTCCAACAGGGAGTGGACCCCGTAGATTATTTCCCCACCGTCCACAACTTGCTGGCAGCAAGGCTCGAACCAAGGACCTAAGCCCCATCTTCAGCAACCCCAACCACCAGACCAAGCCCCGGAGGGCGTCTAAACACCACATTTGCTACAGCACCGAAGTGCATTGTAGCAATATATAAAGTTTTATTAATATATATGTTAGGAGAATATTAGTATTCTTGTAGATAATATATTAGTAAGGGTATTCTTGTAAATAGTCGGTTAGGTTTGTACTCCTATAAATACTAGTTGGTCACTCATAATACAGGGACTAGATGTTTTCCTCCCAAGATACCTGTTCACATGGTATCAGAGCAAGAGTCCTAGGGTTCAGGTTAAACATCTAGCAAAAGTACTGTTCACGCCGCACTGTTCATCGCGGCACTGTTCACGCCGTTACTGTTCACGGCACACAGTTCACGCGTTACTGTTCACGGCGCACTGTTCACGCCGGTACTGTTTACGGCGCACTGTTCACGCGTACTGTTCGTCTCGAGTTTTGACCCTGTCTTTGGTTTGACGTGCTATTCGTCATGGTTGAAAGGTTTGTTAATGCGGTTACCACTGATCAAATTGAATCGAGTTTTTCAGCACATGGGTCCCAGAAGACTGTTACTATATCTGAGGAAGATTATGTTAAATTCCTACAGTACCAAGCTACAAATCACACATCTCTTCCCTCTGCTTCTTTAGCACAAAAAGGTAATGACTCATGGATTATTGATTCCGGGGCTACTGATCATATGTCAGGTACCTCTAAAATTTTTTCTAATTTTCAAGAGTCTACTCCCTTTCCTCATATTACTTTAGCTGATGGATCTACCACTAAAGTTAAAGGACTAGGCACTGTAGAAATTAATCCATCACTTCCGCTGTCTTCTGTTCTTTACGTACCCAATTTGCCCTTTAATCTAATGTCTGTTAGTAAACTCACTAAATTTCTACAGTGTACAGTTACTTTCTCTCCTGATTCTGTTGTCATTCAGGATTTGAAGACAAAGAGGACGATTGGTGGAGGGCATGAGCATAATGGTCTTTACTTTCTCAATTTCAATGGTCCGATAGCATGTCCTGCTACTGTTTCTCCTCTTGAAATTCACTGTCGTTTATGTCATCCATCTTTACAAAATTTGAAAAAGTTGGTTCCTACTTTGAGTCAATTATCTTCGTTAGAATGTGAGTCTTGTCAGTTAGGAAAGCATCATCGTGTTTCTTTTGCTCCTAGAGTCAATAAACGGGTTTCTGAACCGTTTTTGTTAGTTCATTCTGATGTTTGGGGTCCTAGTCGAGTCACTTCAAAGTTAGGTTTTAAATATTTTGTAATCTTTGTTGATGATTTTTCAAGAGTTACCTGGCTTTATTTAATGAAAGATCGTTCAGACCTATATTCCATTTTTTGTGCATTTGTTGCAGAAATAAAGAATCAATTTGGTGTGCCGGTACGTATACTTCGCAGTGATAATGCGAAAGAATATTTTTCCACTCCTTTTAATACCTTTATGAGTAAGTCTGGTATTATTCATCAGTCCTCTTGTCCTCACACTCCACAACAGAATGGAGTTGCTGAAAGAAAAATTGGACATTTAATCGAAATTGCTCGAACACTGTTGTTGCACATGAATGTGCCCAAACAATTTTGGAGTGATGCAGTTCTAACTGCATGTTATTTAATTAATCGCATGCCATCTAATATTCTTGGAGGTCAATTACCTCACTCCATTCTTTTTCCTCATGAACCTGTGTTTAAATTACCTCCTCGTATTTTTGGATGTGTGTGCTTTGTTCATCAGCTTACTCCCGGGGTGGATAAATTAGATTCTCGTGCTATTAAGTGTATTTTCTTAGGATACACACGAGCGCAAAAAGGGTATAGATGTTACAGTCCAGTTTTAAATCGATTTTTTACTTGTGCTGATGTTACTTTCTTTAAATCTACTCCATATTTTATCAAACACAGTATGCCTTGTGAGTTAGACCAGTGTCCCTCTTTTTCTTCTCCTGTTTTACCAGTCCCTTCCCCTTTATTACCTGAGTTATCTAGTCCACCAGATTCCATAGCTCGATTATCTCGTCCTCATCTTCAAGTTTACTCTCGTCGTTCCATGGTTGAGAAAGTTCCTGATATGCCACGCACTTCACCAATTAACTCTCAATCTTCAAATTCAGGTATGACGCCCTCCTCTGAGTTAGATCTTCCTATTGCTTTACGCAAAGGTAAGAGACATTGTACTTCCTATCCTATTTCTAATTTTGTGTCTTATTCTCGTCTCTCTATGTCATATTCTTCTTTTGTTGCTTCCCTTGATTCTATCTCCATTCCTAAGTCTATTACCTATGCTCTTAATCATCCTGGTTGGAGATTAGCTATGCAAGAAGAGATGTCTGCTTTGGAACAAAATAGTATTTGGGATCTTGTCCCTCGTCCTTCAGGTAAGCCTGTTGTTGGTTGTAAATGGGTGTACACTATAAATGTGCAGCCTAATGGTTCTATTGATAGATTGAAGGCTCGTTTGGTAGCTCGAGGATTTACTCAAGTGTATGGAGTAGACTACTTAGAAACATTTTCTCCTGTTGCAAAGATTACCTCGGTTCGCCTTCTTATCTCTTTGGCAGCAACTTACAATTGGTCATTGCATCAGTTGGATGTGAAAAATGCATTTCTGCATGGAGATTTGAAAGAAGAGGTATATATGGAACAACCTCCTGGATTTGTTGTTCAGGGGGAGAATTCGCAGTTGGTTTGTCGTTTGAAAAAATCCTTATATGGATTGAAACAGTCTCCAAGGGCTTGGTTTGGCCGGTTTAGTAGTGTGGTCATGGAGTTCGGTCTGACGAGATGTGGAGTAGATCACTCTGTATTTTATCGGCATTCTAATGCTGGTAAAATTTTATTAGTTGTTTATGTGGATGATATTGTGATTACAGGTGATGATGTTGTGGGGATCCAGAAACTTAAATCCAATCTGCAGGCAAACTTTCAGACAAAGGATTTAGGTCATTTACAGTATTTTCTGGGTATTGAGGTAGCTCGGTCTAAATATGGGATTTATTTATGTCAAAGGAAATATGTACTCGATATGTTGAGTGAAGTTGGGATGTTAGGTTGCCGACCTGTGGATACTCCTATGGATCCCAATGTGAAATTAGCAAGAGATCAAGGAGCATTACTTGATGATCCTAAGCAATATCGAAAACTTGTGGGTAAGTTAAATTATCTCACTGTAACGAGACCTGACATTTCGTTTGCAGTGAGTGTTGTGAGTCAATTTCTTGATACCCCTCGTACTAGTCATTGGGATGCTGTTATACGGATTCTCAGGTATCTTAAGGGTGCTCCTGGAAAAGGGTTGCTGTATCAAAATCATGGACACACTGATATTGAAGGATATAGTGATGCAGATTGGGCCGGTTCTGCCTCAGATCGAAGATCGACCACAGGATATTGTGTGTTTGTTGGTGGTAATTTAGTGTCGTGGAAGAGTAAGAAGCAAACAGTTGTCTCCAGATCAAGTGCAGAATCTGAATACCGTGCTATGGCTCACACTGTGTGTGAGTTGGTTTGGTTGAAAAGCATGTTACTTGAAATTGGGTTTGAGTATAAACAGCCTATGAATTTAGTGTGTGATAATCAGGCGGCTGTCCATATTGCGTCTAATCCAGTGTTTCATGAAAGGACAAAACATATTGAAGTTGATTGTCATTTCATTCGAGAGAAATTACTTGATGGAGTCATCAAGACATCTCATGTACCGTCTGCAGATCAATTGGCTGATTTGTTTACCAAGAGTTTAGGGGGCTCTAGGGTGAAATACCTTTGTAACAAGTTGGGTGCTTATGATATATATGCTCCAACTTGAGGGGGAGTGTTAGGAGAATATTAGTATTCTTGTAGATAATATATTAGTAAGGGTATTCTTGTAAATAGTCGGTTAGGTTTGTACTCCTATAAATATTAGTTGGTCACTCATAATACAGGGACTAGATGTTTTCCTCCCAAGATACCTGTTCACAATATATTTCTGTTGAAAACCATTCTCACCTCCATCCAGAACCCTTGTGCAAGAAAACATTCAAATATGAGTAGAAACTCGTAATAACAATTTCAAAATTATGTTGAGATTAGAGAAACCACAGCTATGCTCAAAGAATGGCAAGCCAAATGTTGTCAATCAAGCAAGTACTTAACAGATCGAAGCATAAACTACACGTATTTCAATAAGGAACTTAACTATACCTATACCCATATGAGAGCATAGCCCCAAAGCAGCGAAAGCTTATAAGCATATGCTTGAACCATTCAGTTCAAAAGCCAGGGATTTCTCCTGGCAAGGGAGCCAACTCGTTTTTAGCAAACCTCTCTTCATCATAGAAGCAGGCGTGAACAACGCGCCCCCCAAAAAAGCGACCTTCTAGGTCAATAAGGGCTTTGGTTGATTGTTCTGCTCTCTCAAACTGAACAAAGATACGAACTGCTTCATCATGAGGGAAATTTGGCTCTGTTATCTCAAATATTAGGACTCGATTCACTGTACCATACTTCTGGCACTCTTCTGCTATCTCACCTTCCAAATCATCGTCTACCTCTCCAGGGCCAACCTTTAATAAGAAAAACTTCCAGCATTATTATCTCTTTCAACACCGGTTTCCCCAAGTTACAGAGAGATTCATAAGACAGACAGACAAATAGCAAACAGCAGGCATTTATTCAAGCAAGCTAGGTTGCAAGCATCAGTTTCAGAGATCTGGAGCAATTCTAACCACCAACATTATTGCGTTATATCCAGAGATCCATCAGAACAACTACACTTACAAAATGCCTTCAATTTGATTTGCAAACCAAATGCAAAACCAAAAGCCAATCAAACAAGTGAACGACACACATACACATCATATGCAAATATATCATATCAATATTCATAAGCACAGTGCAACACTAATACCATCTTCAGGCTTCCCTAAAAGTCCAAATGAATAACTGAGAGTACATAATTAGTTGTCCAATTGACAAACATAACATTCCCTAGTTATACAAATAGCACGTATTGAACTTGTTTGCAGTTTCTACAAGTAAAACATTAAGTTATTATCTTTGGTTAAACATGATCAGCTCCCAGCCTGAATGCAATGGCACTTAACCTAGACAGTCTATACAATGGATGTTCAAGGAAAACAGCGGGAAGCACCCCCCGTTTCATAACTGGAATGAGAAAGTACAGCAACAAGAAGCAAAAGGATATCTTGATGTGTCCGCATGTATTTCCAAGAAAGTATGGCGGATGGACGGCCTCAAGATAAGCACTGGCTACATCAGGTACCAAAACTATTCTATACTTATGGTCAATAAACATTTATAATGCTAACTCACAAGCAGATTTACCAAAAAACCGAAAAACCAGTATGCCATAAATGAGACATTGAAAATACTGTTACAGCATCATTACATCCAAGAACAATTCACTTAACATTACAAATATATCCATTGACTACAAAGCACACAGCCTACCAGAACTTTTAGTCCTCTAAGGGCCCAAAATCATCAACCACAATAGCATCCTGTTTTACAAGGACTAAGGTGTATGTAGTGGATAAAAGAAGCTATGTAGGTCAGCTGCATGATTCCCCAATGACTAGGCCACTAGAACGAGCATAAAGAATGAAACTGGAGAGTAACATCACTTGTTCAGTAGTAATTCTGAACTGCAAAATTGGATTCACAAAGAATAATAAACATATATTTTGGACAAAATATTCATATCATCTACGACAGTAGGAAAAAAAATAATTTTATTTTAGAATTAAAAAAGGAAAAACTCTGAAAGTTGTGTTGATCTTTTATAAGGCCCTTGAGTTTTCAACACATAGTATATGCTTTATGAATTACTACAACCCAGCTTCCCAAAAGAATCCGTAAGCATGTTGATGTCTTGTCTAATCTCTTTTCATCAAAAAAAAAAAAATCACAGAGAGAATTTTCTTTTGCACCCTTTCTTTTCTTCTTCACCCTTTGTCTTTCTTACTAGTCAGAACCATGCTACATAGTTCTTCCTTTATTCCTTCTTCAATGTAACAGCATTGATTAAGTATCTGACTACACCCAATAGAGCTCCCATCCCCACATTGAATTCTTATAATATCAACAAACATATAGTAACGTGAGAAGGGAAGGCGCCGGGGGGGGGGGGGGGGAAATATGGGAAGCATCGAGCAGCATTGTCAACTAGAATTCATTGTTCTAGGAAACAGATAATTCAACTCAGATTGCCTAGTATTCAAGATTTCAATCAGTAGCCACCACATAAATATTCATATTATAAAATTTTGGAACAGGTTTCTGTACTGATGTATTTCCACCTTTATGCGAAACTTAAAAAAATTGTAAACATGAACACTTGTAAAACTCATTACCCAGCCTTCAATGAAAATCAACATCAATCTTAATGTCCTCTGTCCTATTATTATATGCCCGCAAACACTTCAAGAACTCAAAGTTTCCAGGAAGTAACACTAGCAAATATAGGATAAGCAGTTAATGTCCTTAGTGGTCAGTGCTCAGAAGTTAGTATTCATCATTATGTACAATGCTCTATAATTTCCAAGGAATTGTAAAATCCAGCCTTTGCATGATCAATAGATCCAAGTTAAGGTGAACTAATAGCATTTTCTAAGCTCAAACTACACTGCTTTATAACATCTTTCAACTCATTCACAACTTCTCGGGCAGAAAGAAGAAAATAACTCACTTATGACAAAAGGCTAACCGTTCCCTGTGAACCAAAGGTGTTCACCTCAGCATAAATAAAAACTCAAGTAAATGCGCAAACACAACGGGTAAAACATACCATATTCCTCAGTAACAAAACCCGAGTAGGTGGCCCGTTAAAGCTCACACTCTTGACCTTCTTATCAGGGGGCTGCTCTTGCTGTTTAGAAGCACTAGCATTCACAATTGATCCAGCTCGTCTATCCGTCTTCTTCACCATCAATGGCGTTGTAATACCCTGCTCTTGTTTGCCCAATCCCTGCCCTTGTTTCCACCCCATTTTTGCCATCATCCTTTGCGCTGCAGTCATTTTCCCTTCCGCACTCAGACCTAACCCTCCACTCTCCGATTTCCCAATACTAAACCCTTCTCCAGCCCCATTCCCTCCACTCACTGGAGGTGACGGCGATCTTTGCCCTCCTCCTCCTCCTCCTCCTCCTCCACTCATTGCCGCCCTGCGCCGCCAAGCCTCCTCACCGGAAATATTCAAATCCCGTTCTCTCTCCCTCTCTCTTTCCCTCCTCTCCTTCTCCTCCTTCTCCCTCTCCCTCCTCTCCCTCTCCTCCAACTCTCTCCTCATCTCTGCCTCCGCTTGCTTCCGTTTCTTCTCTCTCTTATACTCCTCATAGTCATTCGGTCTAGCTGGGTCGTACTCTTCCATCACCGAACTCGTAACGCCCACCAAAGCCGGCTGAAACGGCACCGTGCTCATCATCTCCTTATTGGGGTTAGGGTTTACATTTTCGTCGGCAGGGGGCTTAGATATCAATTGGGGCAGGGGTTTTGGTTTTGGCTGAGATTTGAGGATGGTTTGGGGAGGGGGCAAGGGTTTCCGCAGGGTGGGTGGCGCCAATTTGCTGGTGCTAGACCAGACATTGGTGGTGGAGGTGGACGTGGCCTTATCATCGTCGGCGGAGGAGGACGGTGGTGGTAGGTCGCCGTATAAGCCACCTAACATTTTACTACTACTGTTTTAGTGTGTGACTGTGTGAAAGAGAGTGCGGGGAATTGGGAAATTAGGGTTTAAAAGATTTTGGGGATTTTTTCGAACAAATAGGGCGATAAAGGGACGGGGCTCCTGATTTGAAGTTCTACAACGGAGGGATCGGCGGATGGGTTTACCAAAAAGAATTGTTTTTCTTTGGAATAATTTCAGAAACCTCCCTTGAGGTTTCAAAAAATTACGATCATGTCCCCTAAGGTTTGAAAAATTATACTTACCTCCCTTATTACTATAAAAAAACTGTATGATAATCTTTACAAACTTTATAAATTTTAATTGAAAATAAGTTTAAAAGAGAAAAATGGAAATCCATTTTTGGTAACACTTCTTTATCTTAAAACTGTAATGTCGTCTAATCTAATATATTATACTCTTTTCCCAATTTTTTTGACTAGATTTATTAATTAATTTAGAGATAATTTTAGACATCTCTCATGATATTTTTAACTATTTCACTGGGGGTAAAATACAGTAAACCCCTATGATTTATGAAAAGGACATGGAATCGCCTTATCATTCAAAAACACAAAAATAAACTCTTTGTGCTTTGGATTGATATGAACTTTGGACGGAAATCATTTGAATTGAAGGAAGGATGAAAATTTCTTATACTATCCTTGATTGCAAATTGTAGCGTTAGTTTATTCAAGGCTCAATTGAAATTTTAAAAACTTTCTTACTTTATTCTAATAAAAAAGTAAATTGAGGGGCCAAAGTTAATTAAAAAAAGACTTGGTCTTCTCCAACCATTACTTGCGTCACAAGTTCAGAACATTTGTTGTTGTTTTTTTTTTTTTTTTTTTTGTTTTCCGTCAATTTTCCTTCTCTTTCCTTCCTTTCTTCAATCTTGCCAATACCAGCAAGTGCTACTTCCATCATCATCTTCACCGTGGTCACCATATTCATCGCCAAGGTAACAAAGAGGAAAAAAAATGCTTGTTTGCATGATTCTTTTGTGATGCGTTGGGACATTCGATTAGTTTGCAAATCTACACAAATTATTCATCAAAATACTCTTGAGATTTTCTTGATTCTACTCATCAAATACTTTTGGAGGTCCGTATTATTACCTTATACTCTCTCTCTCTCTCTCTCTGGTGTTTCGTTCCATTCCAGTAAACCATCATCAAGGATAATTTCCTTGAATGGGGCTGGCGTGTTTGCTAACTATATTTGTTAATGGAGGTTTTTTTTTTTTTTTTTTTTTTTTTTTTTTGTCAAAAGTCATTCATTTATATCATCAAAATCTTTGATACATACAAAGACATGTACATACTAGCTGGCAACTGCCAGATAATCAGTTTGTGCAGCCGTAGAGGTCCACACAGGGAAGCTATTCTTCCACCTAGTTTCGTTGATAAGGTTAGTGGCGAATTTCGCCAAACCATGACTACATGTGTTGATTTCTCGCTTAACAAAGGAGAAAGTACAACGCCAAAAGGAGCTACTTAATGTCCTGATATCTCTCAGGATATTTGTTAATGGAGTTCAGTGGTGTAAATTTCACGAAAGTTAAGTAATAATTGATAGTGTTGAACCTAAATTGGGTCTAAAATTTGAGATATGCTTGATTGTTATGGAGAACGAGGAAAAAGAGAAAGACGAGAAGAAGGAAATGAGCGTTGGTGGTAGTGAGAGGGGATAGAGACTAGTGGTATATATGGCGTGGAACCAGAAGGAAGGAACATGAAATATTTACAAAAATCCTATCACTTTCATGGCCAATTTTGTTACTTTTTGATTCTTTTTGGCCAAATCCGACATCAAAATTGTGATCTTTGCATACAACAAAGTTTGGTTTGTGAATTTCACCAAATTCTGCTAATGACAGTACTCATCAACGGGGGTGGCATCTACTGGTGGAGGTGGCGACAATGGCAGCCAATGGTAGTGGTTCTAGTTTGTTGCACCAGGTGAAGGAGAAGGAAAATAAACATTAAAAAATTTAAAAAGAAAAAAGAGAAACACATGGCTTCTGGAATCTGGATTGATAACGTGATGTATGGGAGTTAGAAGAAGAAGAAAAAAAGAAAAAAAAAGGGAAAATGGAGTAAAAAGATTAAAATGAAAGAAAAGTAAAAAAAAAAAAAAGGAAAGAAACTAAGAATGGAAGTATAATTCCTAAAATTCCTTCCTACACTACCAAGTGCACTCACTTATCAAGCACGTGTAATCCACACATTGTCAATTTGGATGATTTTCATTCCAAATTCATATGGGTCCAAAGTACAAGGGGGTTATTTGAGTGTTCTTGAATGATAGGTGGTGTTCCATGTCCTTTTTTTGTAAATTACATGGCAGTTTAATGTGTTTTACTCATTTCAATGGCCTCCCTTCAAGATTTAAAAATTATATTCTCCCTTGAGATTAATGATCTTGTAGCATTTAGGCTCAACTAGTAATTAAAAAATGATATTAGGAGAGAGAAGATAATATGATTCCATTATTGCCCCTCATCTACTATATTATTTAGTTAATTTAATACCAATCTACACATTAAACAAAAATATTAAAATTTGCTATTTATCATTAGGGATCAAATCACATATAACATCAAAATATAGTATATTATTATATATTTTTTATTTAATGCAAGATCCAAATTACTTTTTTCATCTACATATCCATTGTTAAATATAATCAATAACAAATAATAAAAAAATTGCAGCCGAAACATTACAGAGAGCGAACTTTAACATCATAAATATCCCTGTCAACGTATTAATGTTAGTTGTTGAGATTTTTATGATATTAAAATTCGCTCTTTGTATTGTTTTGGTTGCAGATTTTTCTAATTATTTTGTTATTGATCATATTTGACAATGGGTTTGTAAATAAAAAGAGTAATTTGAATCTTATATTATTTATATAGAATGATATACTATTTTTTGATGTTATATTTGATTTGATCCGTGATGATATATAGTAAATTCTAGTGTTTTTCTTTAATGTGTGGACTAGTATAGAGTAACCAAATAATATGGTAGAAAAAGGGCAATGGTGGAATCATGTTGTCTTCTCTCTCCTAATATCACTTTTTAATTGTTATTGGACGTAAATGTTACAAGATAATAAACCTCAAGGGAGGTTAGCGTAATTTTTAAAACCTAAAGGAAGACCAGTAAAATAATTAGAAACCTCAAGGAGAGGTTTCTGAAATTATCCTATCAATTTACAAAAAGTCACCAACCAATTGGGGAGGCATTTGTTAAAATGAGTATCTTAAAAAATTACTTAACAAAAAAAAGTCCAAAGTACCAAAAAAGTATGTGTTCAAAACATACCTTAAATTTTCCTTCAAAAAACTAACTTGAAATTTTCACCTAATGGATAATGGTGCCAATTGAGTTTTTATCATTTAATTTGTTTTACATATTAGAGAGGGGTAATATTAGATATTCATCAGATTTTTTTGCTTACATCATCAATTATTGCCAAACATACTTTTTAGGGAAAGATTTCACAATTTTTCAAACCTTAAGAGAGGTGGTATAATTATTAGAAATCTCAGGGGAGGTTTTTGAAATTATCCATTTTTCTTTTGGCAAATATTATTGGCCTAATATGTCAATGGCACTATACTTTAACGTTTTTACTCAGCTATTCTTCAAAAAAAAAAAAAAAAAATTTCTCAGGTGTGGATTAAATGTTTCATTACAATTTTGACCCAAAAAAAAGACTGCAAATTTAATGAAAAATGTTCCAAAAAAAAACTAATAACACTTAATGGCTCTGCTTGAGTTGGAGTTTTTCCGGAAACTATTGCATTCGAAATATTCATTTGGCAAATAGGGCCACAAGTTTACACTAAAACTAACTCAAAAACACCTTCGAAAAACAATCCAAAAGGATTTGGTCCTAGGACGGAAGGGAAGGGGTATAGGAAGGGGCCATAAGGGGATGGAGGGGAGAGAAGGGGTGGGATCTAGTCACGGAAGGGAGGGGAGGTAGAAATGATAATTGGGACAGGTGTTTGTGGGGGCTAATGGGGTAGGGAGTGGGGCGGGATAGGGGACATTACCCCTTTCTCGATCCCTTGCCCCGCCACTCATTAAAAGATTTAAATATATATAATTACATGTATATCTAATTAATTACAAACTTATAATAATGATATTATTAGTTATAAATATTATATAATGTATATTAGTATATATAATATAATTAATATTCTCAATTATACTAATAATTATACATGTATACTAATAGAAATTATTAATTAATTATGCTAAATTTACTAATACATTTATACTAAATTCCTAATTACACTTAACACGATAACAATTTTTTTCTCAAAGAAAAATAGAATAATAGTGGGCGAGGCGAGTGCCCTACGAGGGAAGCAAGATGGAATAGGTCGGGGCGTGGGACTAGTGGGCAACGGGACGGGGAGCGGGCGCTACCTCATTGCCATTCCCAAGGGAAGGGATGAAGGCTGCAAAAGGAGAGGAGGGGGATGGAGGAAGAGAAAAGAGGAAGGGAGAGAAGGAAGAAAGAGAGGGAGAGAGGTGGTGATGGAGGGAGAGAGTGGCTGTGAAAGGTGAAAAGTAGTGGTGATGGCAAGAGGTGGGGAGGGGTGGTGGTGATGGGTGGTTGTTGAGAAAGTACAAAATTTTTTTAAAACTATTTAAATAAAATTTAAAAATTTAAAAACACCCCAAAAATATATTTATAGTAAAATTTTTTAAAATACTATAATTTTAATAGACAGAATTATAGTAAAATTTTTTAAAAATACCCTTAAAATACCTAATCCACATGGATTCAATATTATTTTTAGATATGTCACTAAATCCACTATATCCAAACCTAAGCCTTGACCCAAGCAATCATCTACAACTTAAGGGGTTAGAAAATGAAGACCTAGACCCACTCAGGGCACTATTTAAAAACAAAGAATAAATGTTCATTTAAAGATAGCATACATATATAAGTCAATTACCATTTTCAAATAACAAAATTAACATTCAAGAATGTTGCACACATGAAAGACAAACTAAAAGTATGAATTACTTTAATTAACTATATTTTCTTTAAATATTAATAAATAATCATAAGTCTAGGTCTATGTGAGAGTCTAAGTCATAGAACTCCAAACCCTACTTGTATCCATGATTCTGTTATAGCTTCTAGGTTTGAAAAATAAAACCAAACTCGTAAAAAATATGATGATTTGAATAAGACCTTACCCATTAACATGTCTAGGTATTTTCGTCAACATAATTATAATATAAAAATAAGTTAACATTAACAAATAACATGATTACATTAATAATTCCAATTTTGTTCTAGTGATTTTTTTGTGCATTTTGTGTGTGTGTGTGTATGTATTTTTTTCTCTTTATATGATAGATCCAACTTAAGTGCGTTCATCCGATTTTAACTCACATAGGAGTAGAACAATTTATCGAGAAAAGAAAAAAATGAAAAAAACAATTCATAGTCCTTACCATGAATTCACTGTTATTTACATAGTACTTAGTATATGAAGATACTTATACCATCTTCTAAATTATCAAAAGAATTTAGGTAAATTAATTAGCCCTAACCAATAAAACATGCAAATGGTAAATAAATTATTATTGTAAAATTGTTTAAAATAGCATGTCCCTTTTTAATATGTACTTCCTCCGTCCTATTGTTAATGTCATATATCCACTTTTTGCTTGTCCCAAAATTTGAGTCACTTTGAAAAAGTCAAACCACTTTTAAAATTGCTTTCCAGTTATGCCCTTCTATTGAAAAGTCAAGATTCTACTATCAAATTGCACTAAACAATTGTGGAGGGCCCTGCCATAACACATCATCGGAACTTTAGCTCCTTGCGTTTTTCACTTCCGTTTCTTTTCTTGCGCTTCAAATCTTTGTTTTTTTCTTTTTTTCTTCTCTTTCCTTGCTTTTCATTTTTTTTTTCTTTTCTTTACTCTTTTCAAGCTGCACAAGTGTTTGCAGATGCAATGAAAGTTTTGTTTCTTGTCTTTCTATCTTTTTTTTAACAAAATAACAAATTTCTTACAATAATGCAATTCAAAATTTTTTTTGGATAAACAAATAAAGAATGCTAGATGCATTTCTTACCTTTTTGTTTATCACTATTTAATTTTTTTAATGTAAAGGTGAAAAAAGAAAAGGTAAAATTTGTCCTCTAACTCGTGTTCTTGCTCTTAAACTTGCCTCTAGTATCAAACAAACAAATAAATATAGTGAAAAAATGTCAAAGAAAAAAAACAAAAATGATCAACTAGTGCGTATTATGTTGAAGTCCTAAACATCCAAGCAAGGCATTAATTTGAAAGCACCAAGACTAAAATAATGTTTACTGCTCATTGCTTCCAAGAGTTCATGGTCGTCTATACAAATCAACAAAATACAAAATCTATGCCCCTAAAATAGATTTGAGCAACAACCAAATCTTATAAGCAACCCTCAAAAATAACTTAGTAGCAAAAGTCAAGCCCCCTGTTTTGTACAAAAGCATTAGTAGCAAAAGTCTAGCAAAAGTTAAGTCCCCTGTTTTGTACAAAAGCATTAGTAGCAAAAGTCAAGTCCCCTGTTCTGCACAAAAAACATTAGCATAATCCAAATCCAGAAGCTTGATCCATGACTTGATATACCTTCAAAACAAAATAGAGAAAAAGAAATCAATCATAAGTTAGATAGCATTATCATTACCTTTATCATAATTTAGAAGTTAGCAAAGTTTAAATATTATGGAAATTCTAACCAATACTAGTAGATTCATGCTTTGTAGATAATGGATGATTTTGTCAATAAGTTCCTTATCACATCCAATTTGCAAAGGAAGATTTCCATCTTTTATCAACCGTTGCTTCCCAATATGTGGAACTTTGTAATTATCCCCTCCGAAATTCTTCATCACCTCAAGCATACATAGTTGTAAGGTTAAGAACACATTGTTGAGACTTTCAGACAATAATTCATCGAAAGACTTTGAACAGCAGAAATTAGTTCATCAATAGAGTTAGGTGCTTCTTGATGCTGGAGTGATTGAATGGCTTTAAAATACCCAAGATCAAGAACATTCATATCAGGGCTATTAGGCGGTTGAAATGATAAACGAACATCAAAACCTTCTCTTGTGGCAGCTTCTATGAACTCAACATCCATTGGATCAATAAGTGGTTTTGCATTATCTTGTTGGATGAAGATAGGGTTGATAACATCACTTTGTGGCTATTTAGCACGAATTACAGGCAAAACATTTTCAATTAAGACCTTCTATACACTTCCTTGGTCACTAATAGGATAGGCTTTGTTTCTAGAGTACCAGCAACATGATTTTTGCAATTCCTTTTAGCTGGTTCTTTGAAGGCAAAAGGAAATATTCCAATTTTTCCATCAAAATGCTTGTTTCTAGAACAATCAAAGCGAGGTCGAGCAACTGCAGCTAGAAACATAACCTTAACAATAAACTTTTTACTCCTACAAGTCCTCATAGGGTGTTCTTCTTTAGGATGCAGGTAGTATTTCTCAGACTCTTTATTCATATAAAATCACTTTTCATCGATATGAACCATATTGAACATGTTTTGAAAACAGGTGCATCATTAAGACTCTCTTGTTGAAGTAGTGACAAACAAAATTTGAGTCTAACCAATTTATTGTCTTAGTAAGGTGAGGCTTTAATGCATTTGAATGTGGTTTGATAACACCTTTGTTTATTCGTCGATGAAGAGTGGACTTGGAAACTTTCATTTTGGTTGATAGAGAACGAATATTTGTTCGACACTGTAGAAGTATTTCCATGATAGTGCTGAAGTCTATCTCTATCCTCTTGCGTCCTGCCCTTTTAGGAAACCTGGGAGAGATGTCAACCGAACCTTCATTAATGATTGAAGACTTTGCTCTTCCCAAATTCTTTGCACTATTCTCATGCTGATTTTGAATTGAGTTGCAATAACTTTGGTTACTCCTCTTTCTAGTTGCCCACCATAACTATATTGCAATAATGCTTCAAATATGGCTTGCCTTTGCTGATTTGTCAACTTTTTCCTAGAGATTTCATAATTTTGAAAACTATGATTATCCATGTTCACTGTGGAATACTATCAAACAGAATATGTGCAATAGACAAATCTCTCTATAATCTCATTATATAGAGTATAAAGACGTCAGAATTATCAGCTTCCAAACTCTCTTTATAAGAAACGTGAGAACAAAAATGTTTAATGAAATGCATCTACATATTTTCAATGAACCGCCAAATTTCAAGCAAAAAAAGGAGTAATAACAAATGGCGCCAAATAAAAGATTAGCTAAATTATGTTAAGTTTCAAGATTATCTACTTCAAATTGATCAAAATATCATAAAACAAAACAAAAATAAAAATGATAAGCACCAACAAAGTGATAGACGGAATTGTAGAAATCTTACCTTTTTCCATTGTCAATCTTCTGGAGCTTATCTTGTTGATTTTATGAAACCCAAATAGATAGAGAAATAGCTAGAGTTGCAAACGGTTATGTGTTTTACTTTAACTTGTATTTGTCTTTTAGTCAAAGTGACTAAATGGCAATATAAGTGCTCCCCAACAGCTTGTTGTTTTACTCCGTAAACAGCAAAGGATACGATTGGAAGAGTCAGATAAGTGTGTCCCCATAATGCTACTGTACATAAAAAGTATGTTTCCCAAAAAACGTCCCAAATTTTGGGATGGAGGTAGTAAAACTTAACAGTTTGATTAGGGAAAAGGCTAAATAGAAACATTCATAGTCTGCACCATTAATTCACTAGTGTTCACATCATATTTAGTAAGATACATAAACTTTAGAATAACATAAAAATTCAGAAAAATGAAAACATATAAACCATTATATAGTACGTGTAATGTGCTTTAAGTAAAAATCCATGCAAATGCCTACCATTAAAAAACAATTTCAAAACTTAGTTCATGAATAGTCATTGGTATGTGTATACACTGTCAGAAAAAAACTGGATTATTGACCGAATTAGAATTAAATTCGAAACTTTTGAAATCAGAAAAGTGGAAAACGAAAAGGGAATCGGGGTTTTCATTTTAAATCTATGAATTTGGCTCGAATTTAGGAATATGTTTTGTCAAAACAGAATTTCCTATTTCAAATTCACAATGCAAAATCGGAAATCGAATACCTCATTCAATTTCAAATTTGTATGTTATATATATATGTATATCTAATATAAAATTTATATTACATAATAATACTCTAACTAATAATTATATTATATGACAATACAATAATAAGCCTTAATAAGTCTTAGAATTTCTTGTTGTAAAACTTATAATACAAAAATTAGAAATACAAAACAAAACTCCTAAAAGGCAAAAAGAACAAAACTAATTCCCAAACCTTCGGCTGACCCTGTTGTCCAAACCTAATTCTAGCTTTCCTTCACCGTCTTGTAAGCTGCAGCCGAGCTTCAGTCTTCATTTTCAAGCCCTCACCATTCACTCTCTCAGTCTCTGTTACTCACTCTCTTGCTGGCTAGGTCACTGCATCTTGTATTTGCCCTCTCCAGTCTTCACTCTCATGGTTTCAAGCATACACGCCGGCTTCACCATCGTCTCCATTCACCATTTGCTCTAACGGAGTCTCTGGGGTCCGACTAGCCATTAATGACAACAACGTCAGCAAGGTACCACTCTAGAGTCCAGACTCTAGTACTTTATAGCCTTTAAATTTCCTGAATTAATTTGCTTGAATTAATAGCCAGAAGTTCACATAATTCTTCAGTAAAGGGTTCTGACTCCAAATTGTTAGGAAATTGGCTTAGTTTTTCTTAGGTAGATTTCTTGTTTTGTATGGAAGTAATTAGTTTTCTAATTGGTTTTAGTTACTTGAAGTAGTAGTCAAGGAATTTTCTATTTAGTTTAGGATTAGAAGTTATTTCCTATTCTGTACAAGTCTAGGAATTAGAATTGGTTTCCTATTGTTATTTGAGTTTTGGCCAAATAATGTTCCCTATAAGTAGGTGGGTTGGCATACTACACAAGAGACACACAAGAGCACACAAGGGCATCATGTAGCCTTATACATGGGATGTGAGAGAGGGTTCTTGGAAGATGAGAGATGGTATACAAGGGTTGGGATTGGGTTCAACATGTATTATTGTATAAGGTTTTCCTCTCATAATAAAGAACAGGTTTCTCTCCGTGGATGTAGGATCAATGGTGAAGTTGAATCACGTTAAATATTGTGTGTCGTTTATCTTTTATACTTGTAGCTTGTTTATCATTAAATTGTTGTGTACTTGATATCTCAATAGTTGTTTGTTCCGTGTCTGGATCCTAACACAAATATGCGACATCTAATAATCTTACCAATGAGCTTAGTCGCATTAATGGCATCCTAAAGGAAATGGCAGAAAGTGATAATCTTGACTTGAATGGAATGGCAAAAACGATGAAAGACAAGTATGATAAGTATTGGGAAAGAGTGGAAAAAATGAACATGTTGATTTTTATTGTTTACATGCTTGATCCTAGGACAAAATTTGAGTATTTTGAGTTCATTGCTTGTAAAATGTATGGTGACACTGAGGGTGCTGTTGTGGCTCACCTACCAAAGATGCAATGTATGAGTTGTTTGCTGGGTACAAGAGACTCAATACTCCTACTGGGTCAACTATTATTTCCCAATCCTCCACTTCTTCACTTCCTAGTGAATCTGAAAATTGCATCTCTTCCTTTGATAGAGATACCTCCTTTGATCTCTTCCAATCCTTTGATAGAGATACCTCCAAAAAGATGAATGATAGATATAAAATGGAGTTCAAGAAAATAAAAGTAGAACTTGGAGGAAAGAATGCTAAATCTGAACTTGACAAATATTTGAGTGAGGATTGTGAGGATGATGATCCCGAGTTGGATATCTTGAATTGATGGAAGGGTAATAGTTTTTTATTTTCAATACTTTCGAAAATGGCTAGTGATGTGTTGGCTATCCCAATCTCTGTAGTTGCTTCTGAATCTGCCTTCAGTATCGAGGGATGTGTTCTTGACCAATTTAGAAGTTCTTTAATTTCAAGAATTGTGCAAGCCTTGATATGTGTTCAAGATTGGCTTCGAGCATCGAAAATGGAGTTGAGTGTAGAAGAAAAATTGGTGGACCTTGAGAAATTTAAATCTGGTAAATTATCTACTTTATTATTTAGAAACTTGAAATATTTTTTCAATTCATAAATGCTATTAAGGTACTTCATTCTTTTTTTCTTTCTCGAATAACAGGTTTGGTCAAGGGAGGTGTAGAACCCACGATTGTTGATCTTTGAGTCCTCAAATAGTGATTTGGAGTATAGAAATTGGAGTTTTGACTGTCTAGGCCTATTCCTTGATCCCTTGGAAGTTGCAAATATGGAATGTTATTTTACACTTGTAGTTTATTTGGAATAGTTGCTGCCTTATTTATATCAAATTTGGGCTAGAATTGTTGTTGATATTTGTGATATTTGACATTTGATGTTTGTTTCTATTTCAACTTTAGACTGTAATAACTAGTGAGTGAATGTTAAGTTTGTAATGACTAGATTGTGAGGAATGGCTGTATTTCATTTTCATATGACTCTAGTTGTGACTTGTGTGAAGTTGTTTTGAAGTGGTCAATCGGTTGCCCTATGTCAAGTTTAGTTTATGTCTATGTTTCTATGTTTCAAATCAAGTAACAACAGATAACAAGTCCTAAATTCAGTGTTTATTGAATTCCGAATTGATTCAAAAACGAATTCAAATTCGAAACTAGTGAAATCGAAATTGAAATCGATCGAAATTTCAAATGCCTAAATTTCTAAAAATTCTGAATTCAAATTTCCGAATTACCCAATTCGAATTCGTTGCATACCCCTAACTGTCACTTTTGTTATTCATTCAAAGTTGACAGTATATACACTGTTAGTGTAGGAACGATTAATCCTTTATGAGTAAAATTTGTATACACTAATAGTATATATACTATTACTATTGGATCTATGACACATGTACAAAAAGTTGGTATCTAGTGGTTTCATTAATAGCATGAGACATTTTGAGTATCCTTATCAGTGCAATGGAGAATTCCTATTATTACGGTGGCTTTAGAATTTGCATTCAATATTGAACTATAACACTATCTTACTAGAGAATATAGAGGTTTGATATACGCTAAGGATCAATTATATAGTGAAGGAACTACAGATTTGTATCATTGATAACTTTATTGAGATTCTAGAAATTTGTACTAAAAATCATAGGGTTAAATGCACTAAACCTCTTTGAACTTCACTCTTTGTTGTGCTTTACCCTCTTTAACTCATTAAACAAACTCCTTGCCCCTAGTTGATATTTAAGACAGAAGTGCCCTTAGTATTTTATTTTGTTTCTGTATTTCCTTTTTTTTTCCACTACTTTTTTATTTTTTATTTTTTAACAATTTTATTTTTTCACTTTTCTCATGTTATTATTTTGTTTCACTTTCCTATTAGCATTACTAATTTCTGTGCTTATTATAATATAGTAATTATCTTCTGCTTCTAATTTCATTCTTTTTTATTTACACTATTAGAAAATTCAAGACAAACTATGTAGTATAAAACACTGATATATGCCTATCATAATCAAAAAGTGTATATTACTAGCAATTTGCCTATTTAAAAAAATATTAGCAAACTAGAACTTTAAATTAATTAATATTTAAAAGTATACTAAAAAAATTAAAGTAACTAAATGTTTGTTTACTTTATTTTTATATATATTGAGTAACCACTATGTTATTACAATATGAATTTATTACTATTGTTATTAAAAATTAATTTATTCTAACTTTGGATGCATTGATTTAAATAATATATGAAATAGTCTATGCACACAAACAACATATACTTTGTTATAACATGGACCTTGTGATCATTATTACTTTCAATAATAAAAAGTAAAAAAGATAGAAATAAATAACGAATAAGTTTAAGAAGATTAAAATTAATATATAAATAATAATAGTAAAGAGAAGAAAGTACTTGATTATATGAGAAAAGGGAGAAAAATTAGAAAATATAAAGAAGCGTGACCAGTAAAAAAAGGGCAAAAAATAGGAAAAAGAAATAAAAATAAAAATAATATGGAATGAGCACTTTTATCCTAAAATATAAAGTGAGGAGTAAAGTACCTATTTATTGAGTTGAGGTAAAGTTCAACTAAGGGTAAAATTTAGGGGAATTTAACGCTTTTAACCCAAAATCACATGATCTTCTAGAAATTTGTACTAAAATTCACATGACTAAAGTTGTAAAACAAACTGAGCTACTTGGACACGGCTAGCTTCGATTCTATAAGCTCGACCTTAGCTAGTTCGTTGAAATAAAAGAGCCGAGTTTGAGCACCAAATGAGTCTTGAATATTAAATGAATCAAATTTGGCTCACGGGTAGCTTGTTTGGGCTCACACCAAGGACAGATAAGTTGTTTCAAAATCATAGGTTTGTTATTAGACAACTTAATTCATCATAAATAATATATTACCAGATAACAATAATTGGGAAATGATTAATCATTGCATACTGAGTTTGATTTCTTTTTTTCACCCTAAAATTAGAACCAAGGCATATTATACTTTTAAGCACATTTCTGCTTAAGTTTATTCAACTTTGTGAGAGCTTTTTTTTCCAATGTTTTGAAAATCAGATTGGATAGACCAACTCGACTAGTTGAATTGCAAATCAGCCATGCTTTTGATCTGGATTAATGATTAACCCAAAATTTGAATCGCTCAAACCTAGTCAAGAACTGATTGAAGATTCAACTGGATTTCACTAATTATATATATATTAAAAATTTTAGTTTTATTCAAAATTTTTAATGCTAAAATAAATAAAAATGATTAAATCTTTGAACCAGGGTTGAAATAATTGAATTGGCCGAACAACAAACTGAAAGCTCTACCAATTCACTCTCCGCTCTAGATTTAAAAATATTGATTTTTGTTTTTGGTGTTAAATGAGCTAAACTCAATCTAGATCTTGAGTTTGGGGTTTTAAATAAGAGTTAATCTTGTATACATGATAGCATCTATAATATATATAAAGGGAGAGAAAGGAGTTTGAGGTAAATATTTATTCACTTTTATTTTTGCCCTTATGAAATCTACATTTATTTTGGTCCATATAAAACTACATTTGCTTTAATTACTCATACACATGTTGTCAAGATAACTACTTATGAGCATTTTTTCCTTTTAACTATTTAAGGATATGTTTTCAATGTAACTAGCCCTAAGCATTAAAAGTACCAGAATTATTTTATAAAAAAAATTCAAAGTTTAAAATTGGTTTCAGCAATGAACATTTTATATAAAATATATTACCACAAATATTAAGGTTAATTGCATTTTGCACCCTTGAACTATCATCGAATTGCAGTGTGCACCTCAAACTTTTAAACACATTTATCTCGCCTTAGCTTCATTTGTATTTATGCTTTTCTCTATCAGTCACTTATTATCTCTCTTAGACTCTCAAATGCTGCTCTTTTAGCAAAAAATAAAAAAGAAGGCATTATTAGATCTTACTGTGTCCGAATAGCTTGATCGACTGGCAAGACAAGGGCTAAGAAAGAGTAGTGTTGAAATCAAAGGACAAATCCTTCTTATTCGAAGTTGAAATAGGTAATACAGTTTTTCGATTTCATGCATGGTGTTTGCATGAAGCTAATGCTTTGGATTCTTTTATTGTGTTGTGAATCTGGACATATGTGTTGGGAATATTCATTATGTTTGATCTTATTGTGAGATGGTAATGAGGCAGAACAATGGAAGTGTGGCTAAAGTTGAGGTTCAAAGAACAATACCTACTACACCTACACATTTTCAGAGAATGTTCATTATGTTTGATGCACAAAAAAAGAGTATTTTTGGCTAGGTGTAGACCTGTCATAGGCTTGGAGCATGTCACTTGAAGTGACCATTTGGAAGGCAATTAATTGCTGCAGTGAGTAGAGATGCAAACAACCAAATGTATCCACTTGCCATGGCTATAGTAGAAGTTGAATGTAAAGATTCTTGGATGTGGTTTCTCAGGTTGATGATTGATATACTTGGAAGACCAGAAGATATGGGGTGGGTATTTATATCAGATATGCAGAAGGTAATACCACTCATTCAATTTTTTTTAAAATATTTTGCTACTACTGGTTTTCTTAATTCTGTGAGTATTCAATTTTTTAGGGACTTGTTGAGACTTTCAATGAAATCATGCCTAGAGCAGAACATAGGTTCTACATCAAACACTTCTATGCAACTTTTAAACTATTGTATAAACGAAATGACTTGAAGAAACTACTCTGGCTTGCTGCATCAGCATATACTATGGAGGAATTCAAGAAACATATGAATATTTTGAAGAATACAAATCAAGTTGCCTATGACTGGTTGATGAAGATTTCTTCAAACACATGGGCTAGATCTCACTTCTCATGCAGGCCCAAGTGTGATTTATTAAGCAACAATGTATGTGAGTTTTTCAACTAGTTTATTAAAGAATCAAGGGATAAACCTATACTCATAATGATGGAAGTGATCAGGAGGCAACTGATGAAAAGGTTTCAAGAGAAAAATGAGCCATTTACTATATTTATTGGTGACATTTGTCCTAGGATTATGGAGAAAATTGAGAAGACAAGACTCGGAGCAACTACATGTGATGTTACACTTGCTGGCAAAGAGATCTTTGAGGTTGTAATTGGAGTTGAAAATTCCATTGTTGACATTAGGAAGAGATCTTATACTTGTAGAAAATATGATTTAACTAGAATACCATGTGTTCACGTAGCTGCAGTTCTTATACATATGAACGTTAATATTCTAGAATATGTTCATCCCTGGTATAGTAGACATGCATAGGGACTGACATATCAGCATATGATCACACCTATTTTAGATGAAAGCATGTTGGTTGAAGATGAATATGATCCTATTATGCCGCCCTTTAAACCTGGTAGGCCAAAAAAGTCACGAAAGAAAGCACCAGATGAGTTGAAAAGTGCTACTTCAATTAGTAGGCATTATGAATAAGCAAAATGTGGTAACTATGGTGCACATGGACACAATAAGAGAAGATGCAAAGAACCTCGAAAACAGGTTAAGTCTTTTAATACACCCACTTTATTTTGTCATAATATGTTCTCATCATACTTTAATTTCAAACTATTTGTCTTTTGCTTGGTTAGGATGCTAACAAAGGGAAGAAATCAGGTATTGCTGCTAATTGGAAGGACAAAGGTAAGCAAAAATCATAGAAACTAGAGTTGCAATAATTGACATTCCTTTCACCTATGCTAGAGGTAGAGGTTCAACTAGAGGAGTAAATATAGGTAGGGGTGTTTGAAGAGGAAGGGGAAGAATAAGTGGAGGAGGTAATCCTCTTGGTCCTGATGGATTGTCATTCACCGGTGAATTCCCTATAAGTAGGAAAAGAGAAAGCTCATATGGTATAAGAAGAGATTATTCAAGACCTGGAAATAAAAAAACCAACCAAAATACTCCTGCTTGTCTAAGTCAACCAAGGACCTTACAACCAACCCAGAATGTAGCAACTCAAGGTCCCAACTAGGTGCAAATCAGTCCAACTCTACAACTTCAATGTACCCTTACCCAGTCCAACTATTTCAGCCTCCTCAACCAACTTCAAATACACATGTATTTGGTTACTTAAATATATCATGTTAAAGGTCAATACAAAAATGATATCATTTCTGATTTTAATTTACATTCATTTGAACTATATAGGTCATTATAAGGCGAACAAGGTTTCGGGGAGCAATGTTCAGGCAAACTCCAGTTTCTAGTGGCAATTCAGGACAAAGAACTGAAGTTGGAACAAGTTCTAGTCAAGTATCTAGTAACATTACACCTTCCTACAAGGGACCATCTCAATCCAACTCAGAACATGTTGCTTTCTAAGCATTTTCGTTGATTGTTTTGAAGATTTTTTGTGGTTACAATTTGTTGTTTTTTGTTTAGGATTTCGATTTTGTGTGGGAACTTATGATCCCTATTTATGTTATCTACTATGCTAGTTTTATTGCTAAAAATATGATGGATTAGTATGCTTTTGATTTAGTATTTAGCTGTTGGATTGCTATAAATAATGATTGATTTGAATACTTTTACTACGTTTGGATGGCTTATGGTGCCTCGACAGGTTCTTTCTTACAGCATTTAGTCCTCTGTTAATTGTAGAATGAAAAGTCAGTGGGAAATTTCACTGAGAAATGATCAACTTAGGATCTATAAGTTGGAAGTTTTTAAGAACTGTTCAAGTCTGATATAGACATTTTCAGAATAAAAAGGAGGACGACAGGAGGAGAATGTGGCGTGCTTCCTTTCCAAGCATTAGTAGTAGCAAGATATGCTACAATAACTCTTCCAAAAAACAAGATTAAGCAATAATTTGACTAATCACTTGAAATGATATGCAAACACTTCTCTAACACTTCAATCGTTCTTGACAGCAACTTACATGATTGCATAAAAGGACATAGCATCGAACAATGTGAAATAGGAGCCAAGGATTGGGTCGAAATCCAAGAGAGAGATCTTCACAGAAAATTCGAGAAAACGACAGTAAAGATGAGATAACAATGAATTTAAATCAGCCATCATTTGCCAAATATGATAGGTCTAGGCATTACTAGATGGTCCAAGGTCCTAGTTAATCTGTATAGTAGACAATTGTTAGATGAACTATAGATGTAGGATATTCCTATACCGTCTTTTAGAATTAATTCAATGTTGTACATTCCAACCTACAATAGAGAATGTTAATTGAATACATCACAATTCACTGCATTGAGGAAAATATAATAAATGATATTGGTAGATGGCAAGATTTCAGAGTATAAACACATGGTTCTCCCTGGTGGCCAATTTCCCAAAAGTTTAGATGTGTAATTTCTGGATAGCTTTTATGAGCAAGACATTCTAGTCAATTGTTGGCCTTGATTTCTGTAGCTAAACTTGAATTGTAAAGAGTTCCTTGAAATCTATCACAATATTTTTTCTTCTATACTGAACCTAGATAATTGTCATAGACTAGTTATCTTAAGGGTAAAATACACTAAACCCCCTTGTGGTTTGGGTTATTATCATAAAACCTCATTATTGTTTGAAAACCCCCAAAGAACCCCCTTGTGGTTTGGACTAATTTGGGCAATGAACGGAAATCGTCCAATTTGATGGAAAATATGAAATTCCTATATTAACCTTGTTTCAACCTATACTAAAAGTTAGTTCAAGATTTAAATAAGATTTTAAAAACTTTCTCACTTCATTTGTGAATAAAGAAACATTAAGTGGCTCATTTGAAAATTTCAAAACTTATCATCTTCTCCAAATCTCCACTTTTTCCTTCGACAACAGTAGAACAGCCACCAATTACCATAGCCACCATTCAACTGAAAATCCAAATCAAGACAATACCCAAATTTTACTTTCTTAATTTTCTCAAATCTTGCATATTCATGGAGGAATTTATTACTGTTATCATCCCATCTCAAAAAACTCCATGAAAGAGCAAAATATACTACTCCACTTTAGTAGCATACAACACATCCCCCATGGTAGGCCTATGTACCCCGTAGTCTGCCAAGCATTTCTCTGCTGTCTCCCCAAATTTTTTCAAAGAGGCTGGTCTTATTTGACCTCTACGATGCGGATCTATAATCTGCTCAAGCAGCCCCTTCTTCTGCCATTCCAGTGCCCATTAACCTAAATTTACTTGCTCTCGGGATAACAATGAATCCACGGCAGGCCTAGCACAGAGAACCTCAAATAGCATGACCCCGAATGAGTAAACATCTAACTTGTTTGTAAGCTGCTGCCTGCAAAAATACTCTGGATCAAGGTAGCCAAAACTTCCTTTTACACCTGTGCTTACATGGGTCTCATTCAGACATGGGCCAAACCTTGATAGTCCAAAATCTACAACCTTAGCAACATAACTCTCATCAAGCAAAATGTTTGTTGATTTGATGTCACGATGAATGATCCCTTACGCCGAACCTGTATGAAGATAGTGGATGCCATTAATTCTTTGTCAAAGGATTTTCTGGTGCTCAATCTTCCTGCTTGCTGTTTCTTTCTCAGTCTTTCAAAGTCAAAAATTTTTTTGCTTTTTTTTTTTCCTTTTCACAACTCGAAGAAAGTTACTGCTCACACACTTCCATTTTTGCTTTCTGGTTTGCTGCACCAGTAGATGGGAGAGAGAGGGAAAAGAAATAGAGAAGGAAAGAAGAAAAAAGGAAAAGTAAGATTAACAAAGGTTGGTGTTGATTTTGCTTCAGTTTTGCTTCAGTTTTTCTACTCCAAATGGTTTAGGAGAAAGAAGAAAAAGGAAGAACAAGGGAAAAAAAAGAAAAGAAAAGAAAACATAAAATTACCACATTACCCTTGATGTATTGTTATCACACTCGCTTGTCAAGCGTGTGTAATTCACTTTCCGTCAAATTGGACGATTTCCGTTCATTGCCCAAATTAGTCCAAACCACGAGGGGGTTCTTTGGGGGTTTTTAAACAATGAGGAGGTTTTATGATAATAACCCAAACCACAAGGGGGTTTAGTGTATTTTACCCTTATCTTAACTATTTAGCATCTTGGACTTAACGCATTGATACATGATACTTAATGGACTCATTTTAAGTTTATAGGATAAAATAAAGAGAATTTGGATTCACTTGGATAACATTGATAGAATTTGGAATGTATCTTCATTGCATATAAAGGTAACAAATACTGGTCCATGATCAATGATCATAGTACCACTTCCTGTAAACCATCGGATGACAGCACTCTTGTCTTGCAAGATAAAATTGATTTTGAGAATTTTAGGAGGCTTCCTAGAAACTCCCATCACTATATTGCGATAATTTGTTCCATCATTAATGATGCACCAATTATTATTTGATGAAGTACAAAGTAGCCGCACCTTTAGATGTAATTGCTGCAAGATGAGGAGAGTTTTACGTTAATTTGGGAAGATAGATTAAGGATGAACATAGGATTTTGATATTTGGACAGGAATGATTATCAGATAAAGAAGGGCATTTTGGGGACAAAAATAAACCAAGGGTTCAAAATGTCTTTTCATTATTTTTGGATTGGATGATTCTGGTTGAATTTGATGGAAATTGGTTTTCATGTGGTGATCTGCAAAAGATGGATAATTGAAGGCACTAGATTGCTGCAATTAAAAGTTCGGGGTACACACTGCAATTCGCTGATAGTTCGAGAGTGCAAAATGCAATTAACCCTAAATATTATGTAGTTCTTTATTACACGCATCAAATGTGCATTTAGCACAAGTATATAATAGTGTGTATAGATGCATATCACATGTGTAAAAATTGAAATTGAAATTAAAATTAAATTAAGTGACACGCATCTATATTCATTAATTTAGGATTTTTATCACTTTACCCCCTTAAACTATATCCCAACTATTAGTTTAGTCCTTAACGTTAACTTTTAGTCACTTAACTCCTTGGACTAACGGTCAAGCAAGATGGATTCATGAGAAAAGACATGTTTAGATCCAACTTAATTATGAATGGACAAATATGCCTATGAAACCCTAAAAAAGAAATTTCATTCTCAAAAATGCCCTATATGAAGTGGCGGGACGACAAAACAAAAAAATCGAAACCACTTTTCTAATTTCTTCTTCGTCATTAGCAACCCAAACTCTCGCCATTCTCCCTCATAGAAACCCTAGAAAGAAATCAAGTGTTTGACGATGGATCAACAGACAAAATCAAGGAAATCAAGCTTGAATGACTTGAAGCGAAAATTTGAACTAATAATGTCCGGTTCCCAATTCCTTAATGTGTGAGAATTGCTTCAATTTGGAAAAACTCGCATGTTCTTATACTTTGGAAAATTATGAAAAGAAAAGGACCACTAGGGAAAATTTTTTTTACTAATATATCACTTGAGAACAAATAGAGCTTATAATAGAATAATGATAAAATTTTCTAAGATTGTCTTTGCGGAATGACGTGCAAACAGGTTATGAAATTCCACACTTCAATATCATCATATTTGCAATGTCTTGAATAAGGTATTGCACAAAATAAGAAATTTTGATAATAATTTAATAAAATAGAAGAGAGAAAAGCCTTCTAATCCTTGTTTTATAGTTAAAGCACGAGGGGAGGGTATTTTTGTCATAAAAGTTTTCACAAAACTTTTAGTTAGTTAGCGGGGCAATTTTTAAGTGGGTTAATGGTCAATTATCTACTTTGACTTAACAGATGGACTTAAGTGACTAAAAATTAATGTTAGGGACTAAACTAATAGTTGGGATATAATTTAAGGGAGTAAACTGATAAAAACTCATTAATTTATACACTATTAGTGTTTACAATATTAACCATTTAAATAGATCAAATTAAAATACAATTGTGTGATTCGCTAGATGAATGAGCCAACCTTGACTTGACATGTGAGATAAGTTAGATAAAATACAAACTAAAAATTTATTTGAAATAATTACTATAACACTTTTTATATTATAATATATGTGAAATAAAAAATATAAAAAGGTGTCTGGGAGGAATGTTGGTGATGCAAGCAAAGAATTCTTGTGCAAATAATGCCGGTACAAACATATTTTTGTGCATAACCCAAAACGAATTTAAAAATACTAAATTCCAAAATGAATTAAAAAATTACTCTAATTCTACGTAATTTGATTCGATTCTATTCTCCAAAAAATGCCATTCACCACCCACTGAGAAGGAATATAAAAACTGCAGAAAACAGCATCAACTTAGCGTTGTCTCCCGGCATAATTCCAGCTCTGATAATATTCCTTTCTTCTTCGTTTGTCAACTCCAAAAATGGCGATCAATCCTCATATGGAAGGGAAGCCGCTGAGGCAGATGTCGGAGGCCTTCAAAGCCCTGTCCGATAGTCTGAATTCCCAAAATAGCCTCGATGAAGCCCACCTCGGAGTCGGTCCCTTCTCCCAGGCTTGCTCTCTCGTCTCCCCTCTCTTTCGTTGTCTTGGAATCGCTTTCAAGTTTGCGGAAATGGACTATGTCGCCAAAGTATAGTGCCCTTTTAATCCCACTGTCTTTTTATTATTGTAATGTTTCACGTTAATTTGGTTTTTTGTTCACTGGGATTTCTTTTGGGTTCAATTGGTTCTTTTTAAGAGAATTGTTGTGGAAAAGAAGGGATTTTTGTTATCTTGGTCTGTAATTGAATGCAGTTTAATTAAATAAAAAATGTCGAATTGATCATAGTTTGTTTGCCTGTTGTTTGAATAGATACATAGAGATACAATACTTGAGCAATTGAGGTCAAATTTTATGTCTTTTGTATGCGATTTAATTGATGAAAAACTCTGAAATGCCGAATATGATTGTAAAGAGAAAGAATGGGTACTCTTCAGTACAAGCTGAATTTGGCATTAACATGGACACTTGGCTGATTATCAGAATGGCGAAAGAGAAAAAGAAAGAAGTCTTTTCTTATCACTGAAGTGGGGTTGTGTGGAATGTGTAAGATGAAAGTGATATGGCATCAGTAATTTTCTGCATACAAGCTATAGGCTCAAAAGTGTCATACTTCAACTGATTGATTACAGTCTGTTATATTCGCGTTGAATTACAATGCCGCACTGCATTTGTGTTTTACTTTTTGTTCTTTAATGGCATTACATTGCCTTATGTTTGCTTATATTAAGAAGGCATTACATTGCCTTCTTTAAATGGAGGGGCATATTTGAATTGCTAACGAATGTTATTTGAATTGTCAAGTTCTTTCTTTCTGTTCATGTTCGTATCTGTGTTTAATTTTATCGGGATGTTCTTAATGTATCTGCTTTTTACATTTTGACATTTGTGATGGAAGAAGTTTTTCATTATTTTTCTTGATTTGGGTTAGTGAAATGCACAAACACATTGCCATGAATTTCTGTTGAAAGTTAGTTTTATAATTCAATTTTTGGTGTTGGACAATAGGTGGATGATCTGGCAGAGACATCTAAATCAGTTGCAACTTTACAAGTCATGATGGAGAGGGACATCGAAGCAAATTGTGTCAGGAAGGCAGGAAGTCATACTAGGAACTTGTTAAGAGTGAAGCGCGGACTGGATATGGTCAAAGTTTTATTTGAACAGATTTTATCATCAGAGTATGTTCGCTTTCTGTAGAAATTTTTTTGAAATCATAAATTCAATATGATGATTAGAAAAATACATAAACTAATGCTAGGATAACACCTCTCATATGATGTTTTGTTGAAGTTGATGTTATCTGATATTGATCATAGTGTGATTGTTTAAGCTAGATAGTTGAAGATGACCAGAATAAGATAGTACGAGAAACACATTGAGTATGGTGTTTCTTGTTTTTTCACTGATATGACATGAAATCATTTATTGGAAAATAATAAGTCTATGCGCTGAATCAGACATATATGGACTAGTGTTGAATGAACACCCTATGCAATTTTTTAATTTCAGAGAATTTTTTTGCATGAAAAAAAAGGTCGAAAGGAACTTGTGGGGATTTGTTTTGAACTAGAGCATTTTTAGTTTGTAAAGGTTATGGCCTTTTCCATAAGGCCATCTTTGGTTAACACAAAAAGTGTAATCCAAAGAGCTGCTCACACTTTGTTAAAGTAGTGTATTCTTTTCTTTTGTTTGAAAAGAAAACCAGCTTCTCAGTGATGCACCAGCTGCCAAGGTATAGAACATCTATCATGAGCTTATTTCCTAGCAACTTGTAATTATTACAGATGTGTGCTTGTGCAAATGTTATAGTTGCTTATATTGTGATTTGTTGGGATTTTGTTCAACCTGTGACAGTTTGAAGTTTGATAAAGTGGAAGTTGATCTTTGTTTGTTTATAGTGTTTCTTTTTATCGCTGATTGACTGGAGAAAGAGAGCTCTGACCAATTTGGTTTGCAAGTTACTTAGTTATAGTGAAATTTTTTGTGGAAGATATAGTTGGTGTTCATTACCTGTATTATGTATTTTTGTTGTCAAACTACTAGTTGAAAGACCAGTACTGATAGTATCTACAAAAGTTGTATACATGACCTATTATTGTAGGTTGTGTAGATCTCAAGAAATTAGTCCATATAGCTTTTGTTAAATTGCTTTAAATCTTGGTGTTTGAGCTTCATAATTACTAGAAATGGAGGATCTTTTGTGATCTTAATGATTTTTAGGATCTTGAAAAATGGAGGAGGAATCAAGAAGTCTGGTTTTGCATACTTGGGTGGGAATGCTATTAGTCTTGCAAGTCAGAAGAACCTAACTATTCAGAATTTGTTGCATTGGCAATGTCATTCCAATGAACCATTGCTCATAAATAGCAATCCAGAGCTTGGAAGGGCTGAAATCTTGCATTTTTAAAAAAATTAAGCAATTTGTTGCTTTCAATGGTGCATATGATATCTTCACCTGACGAAGGAGGTTTTAGACAAATGACTGAAACTGTGGCTTCACTGACTGCTTGAGGTTGTGAAATTAGTACAGGTGGAAGCTGGACTGCATTTACATGTTTCTTAGACTGTTAGAGGACTGTTACAAGAAATTAAGACATACAAGACAGATCTATTAACTAATAGTTTGTCACTTTTTGGTAAGATTTGATGTCAGAAGGCACATGAATGTCTCAGTCGCTTGTCTTTGCAATTTGATATGGAATATGATGTTTCAGTTGCATCGTATCACTCAAGAAATTCTGTGTTAATTCGACACTTGATTTCTTTGGTTATTGCAAAATTTTGATGTCAAACAGTATTTTGGATGGAGAGGTTCCAAGATTGCTCGGTATTCCACTTCATACTTGAATGCCATGCAAAAGTATCCTTAGGAAAACGTGATGGGTGTTTTAGGTAAATTAAAGTTAGCCTTTGTGTAATCATTACCTGCTAGTTCTGATTTTCTAGGTTCTTCCCTGTAAAAGGGCATAATGAGTAGGCAGGATGAACTGGGAGAATTTCTTGAGGACATTGCTAGGAGTTGGTATTTCTTTGTGATTTTGAGGATATTGATTCTAAAGTGGAGTCTGTGAGCGAACATTTTATAGATCTACAATAGATAAATAGTGGAAGTTCTGGAGTGGCTTAGCTTCAGTTTTGGCGCTCAAATATGTGCATATGGTAGAATTCTTTGTTTTTTCCTTTCTATTGGTATTGAGATACTGCTAAATGACATATACTGAGGTATACAGAATGTTTGTATTGAACTTATTCAAGATTATTTTTTGAAATACTCCCTTGCATACTTCATTTGTATCATGAGAAAATTGTATCCATGCCTGCTCCTGGAATTTTCTTGCTGAAGATAGAAAATGAAGCTATTAAGCTTCCACAACAGTACGAGCTACATGTTATGTTAATCTTCTTCTTTGTTTTTCTCTTGCTGTATCCTTTTTCTGAATGAAGGGGAAATGTGTAAGAGGGTGCTTGGACAAACTCAGCAAATTGATCTCCTTACTGTGTGTTTCCATGTTGGTCATGGAAACGCATATACATAATGTTATTTTTGTTATTTTTTCTCAGTTTGTTGATAGAATTTTTATCTTACATAGAACATTTGCAGTCATTTTCTGGATTACGGTTAATGGTGACCAGAGGTTTGATTGTTTTGTACTTAACCAAATTGAATTCATTTTGCATGTGCGGGATAAGGATGTTTGTCATGATTAAATGGCTCATGTGTTTTGTGAACTTTCAAGTTGTTGAAGTTTCAATAATGAGGGAAGATTACTATTGATATCTGGGATATGGAGTTATGGGGATTAGTTTTACCTCTGACAGTTCAAGTGCGGAAGTTTAGGAAAATTTAAACCAGAACTCACCATGTAAATCAGAGTAAGTGATCCTAAAATTGTTCTACAGTAACCTTAAGCAAGGTTAAGGTATTTGTGTTCAATTAAGAAAGAATACCTGCAGTGTTGTGTAGGAGAAGTGGTAAGTAAGAAAGTAAATGTGTTTGCTCACAGAATCTTAGTTCCACCTGATTAGTTTTTATTTAGCAGTTGAGTGAAAGAAAAATATCTGGTAAATGATAATACATGCATCTGTTTTCCTGTTATTGTGCCCAAATTACTCTGCCCAAGTTACTCTTATATTTACTTAATAGTACGAAGTAAGGAATTTATTATCAAATGATATGAGTTTTACTCCATTTCTTTCTAAGGAGATACTTGTTATGAATTTCATTAGAACTTAAAAATATTCTCTTGTGATGTTTATTTTTCATAATTTCTATTAATTAATTCTAAAATTTGAAAACCCAATATTGGCAGTGGAAATTCCCTGAAGGATCCAGCTTCAACAGCTTATGCACAGGTATTTGCTCCATACCATGCATGGGCTATTAGGAAAGCTGTGGCGGCGGGGATGTATGCACTTCCTACAAGGGCTCAACTACTGAAGAAACTCAATGAAGATGGTGAGTTTGTAATTCATATCTTAACTTCTGTGCTGGCACCATACTCGGCAAAAATGTGAAATGCATTTTAGCTTATTTCCACCGATACTGTATGTGGAATTTGGTGACTTGTCAAATTGTCTTGCTGTCTGATGTTGACTAATTGTGAATTCATTTGGCTAGTCAAACTGAACTAGGTTTGGCCATGTAATGTGTTTTACACATTTGGTTCCTGACCTTGTTTGCCTCATTCTGTTAGTTCACCCTGTGGAATTTTTCTGAAGTCAATTAGTTGGCTATAAACCTGTATGTGGAGGTCTAGGTAATGAATTTTGTTTTTGCTGGAGGGGTGATAACCATGGAAAAAAAGGGGACAATGCTATCACTATTAGAACTGACTTCACACTAGTGGATTAGACTGTATAATTTATACATGATAAGATAATTTGTGCAAGCGCCAAATTGTCAATGCACTATTGGTCTGCACACTCCAACTAACATGACCAGATATTCAAATTCCCCTTGATTTTTTTCCTTAAGCATAGAATTGATGTTCTGTTGCAGATGCTTCTTCATTGACACTTATATCACTTTTCAGTATCTGTTTAACGGCAATGTTTTGGTACTCTTGTTTTCAGAAATCTCAGCAAAGACAAAGATGCAAATTTATATAGACTCAGTTGCCCCTATCATCTTGTACGTTGACAAACTCTTCACATCTCGAGATCTGGGTATAGATTGGTAAATTTTTGTATGTACCACATTTTTTGTTTGTGTCTCAAATGGAAGCTTTACCATACTTGTCATATATCCTTTGTTTGACATAAGCATGCCAGCAATTAGCTTGTTACCATCTCCTTCTTCTTAGACTTGGATTACTGAACCAAGATAATCAATTTGAGTGAATAATGTTAGTGATGCTCCATTACAAAAGGTTCTATTGTTCCCACCTGGCAGTATGAATCGCCCCAGGAGTCGAAGATCTTAGAACCATTTCTTCTGAACTGATTTTCTCATTGTTGAGCTGTCCCTAGGGTTTGTCTTTGTTTGAAATAATGGCATTGTTGTCAAGTCATTCTGAGGCAAGCGGAGACCCTTGCGCCATTTTAACAAACAGCTGTTAACGAGAAATCAACAGGAAATCGTAGCGTGTAAATTACCGAACGCAGGGATCATTGTCTTGGTTTTGTCACGAAAGAAAGTCTTGTTTGACGGTTGGGAAAATGACCATCTATTGTGGAATGTGTATGTATTTTCTGTTCAAGTGGCTGGAAGTGCCCTGTTCATGTTTCATTGAAAGTGTAATAAGGGAAGAATAGAAGAAGACAGTATTTCGGTTTGTATGGATTACCCATGAAGATGCATTTATAGTTACTTTATGTGTAGAGACATTAAGCAATTAATTACATTGCTTTCCTAGGATTTTGTTCTATATTCAAGTTACCTTTTGTATCTAGCCTCTAGAATTTAGTATTATTTACTAGGTAATTTTTTTAAAAATTTTTTATATTCTTAAGACTAGTCAAGTTGTTAGACATTAGAGATTCACGGATTTCGTTTTTATTAAGAACGGGTGGCTTGTCAGCAAGAACTAGGACTTTGCAATTGAGCCCAAAGATGTAGTCATTAGTTAGCTGTTGAAATTTCCAAGTGTTAGCTACGATATTCATGATCGAGCCCAAAAGATAAAGTGATGCGGAGGATAGTGAGGCTAGTCGCCTGTTGAAACAAGTTGACAAAGGGGTCCAACGCAGTCGCTTGATCAAACCATGGCTCAAGATCAGCAAGCTACAAGTAAATATCAAAAAACTACCGTGGTTTGATAAATGTTCAATTTAACATCCTCTGATCTGAAAATTTACATTATAACTCTTTGTGATTTCGACTAAATTAAAATTTTGACAAAAAATATCCAATCTATTGATTGTATGTGAAATATCAATATTGTCTCTACCATATGTGAAATGTTTTCATTTAATTTTCAATTTAGTCGAAACCGCAAAGAACTATAGTGTAGTTTTTCAAATTAGAAGAAGTTAAATTGAACATTCGACAACCATAGGGAGTTCATTTATATAGGGACAATATTAATATTTCACGTATAACCGGTAGATTGGATGCTTTACGTTCAATTTTTGATTTAGTTGAAACCACAGGCAACTATAGTATAGGTTTTTAAATCAAAGGGAGTGAAATTGAACATTCGGTAAACCACAAGAAATTTTTTGGTATTTTACCCTTTTTGTTATGTAAAAAAGGTAAGGGTCTATACTCTATAGACCGTGCATTGCAGAATTGAAGTAGCCGCTTGGGCTACTGATTTAGTACATAAGTGACGGATGCTTGCAGCACAAAACTAACATCTGATGAAGAAAATTCCCAATGATGACATTTTATATTGGTTTTGCATCTCTTTTAAAAAGAACAAAGGCATTTTGTTTGCTGTGACTATTTGTGACCATGGCCATATCACAGTATAATTGCCCAAAAAAACAAAAGAAAACAATAAGAAAAAAACAATATAACTGCGCAAAAGTTTTTGGTGAGAATACCAAATATCAGCCACCAAAGACTACTAGTCAGTGAAGTACTAAAAGTTGTAGAATGAAGAGCACAAACACTACTAGCCAAAAGCCAAAAGGGCGGTGGAAGTGCAATAAGCTGGGAATTGATGAAAATAGAGAAGGCAAACGTGCAACGTACTTAAGAAGTAGGAAAACCCATCATCACAAGGTGATATAAAAGCATTAATTTAATCTACTACTGTCAATCAATTGGGTCATCTGAGCCGGATCTTAATAAACTCAGACTTGATTCATCTAGTTAGTAAGATATCTGGGTTTAGCTTCATAAGTTTCGAGCTCATATATATGAAATTCATGCTTGACTCACAATACATTCAGGTTTTAAGACTAATTTGGGATGAGGCCAAACTCACTTATTATTCTTTAATTTTCTTAGTATAATTACTATAATTATTTAGTAGTAAAGTTAATTTGAAATCTACAACATTAAAACTACACATACACCAATACTAAATTCATTAAAAATACATAAACCAAAAATTTTCTAACAATAATTGTATCTAATTCTTTTAAAATACATGAAAAATAGTGACAAAACATGAAAAATATATTTATCTAATGAATCTAATTCCTTTTCTACTAATTACTAATAGTCTAATTATACATTGCATGTTTAAAAATAATACATTTATAGTTATATATATTAGGGTGCATATATATATAATGGGTTGGGCTTTAATCGAACTAATTCTATGTAGTCCAAACTCGGCTCACATTTTGATCGGCCTCAAACATAAGCCCAAACTTTGACCTATCCAGAATTATAATAGGTTGAACCCATTTTCTTTCAGGTCAAATGAGCCAATTTCCAGCCATCCCAACCTTATTGACAGCCCTAAATTTTAATCAAATATTAGATTAAATGATAGATAGATAACACCAAATTTGAAGTACAAATAACTTGCTCATTCATTCCCTTGTTCCTCCCACCTCGCCTAAAACAAGAAGCTTTTGAGTAGGATTAACAATGAATTATGGACGCATAATGGTCATTGGAGAAACTAACAAGACATTTCTGCGTTTGAATGTAGTAAAAAAAACTATAAGAATTCAAGAATGGAAAACTATACCAAGATCGAAACATAACACTAGCTCCCTAGCCGATAAAAGGATAAGGTAGGTAGAGATGGGTATAATAGTAACTATAGAAGTCAATAATACCTTTGTATGATTGAAGGCAGTGAAAAAGGCAAAATGTTGACAATCAGCTCAGACGCTGATGTGCTACAGTGTCAGTTATCATCCAAAATCTTGGCACTATAAAGTATTCCCTTATCTGCAGTTTAACTGCATGAAGCATCAATATATGGTAGATAGAAAGGGCAATTAAGAGCAGAGCAATTGCCAGGATAGAATTGGACAAGGCCACAGTAAAACTGAAAACAACAAGAAAAAAGCACTGCATTAATGCAACATAAGGCAGGAGAAACCATGTCAATTGCTATTGTTGTTGCCAATCTGCAGCATACCTTTTAATACAAGACCTTCGTAAGGATATATCCACTGTATGTTGTGATGCACAAGGTAGGACAAGCAACGTTAACAGCTAAAAACTTACATGATGGCTCTTAGTCAAAGGAGTTTATACTAAAAGGTTTGAGGTTCATCAGTTACAAACAACATCCCCTTACAGAATCTCCATGGTTGATCATCTAGTGTCCCAGAGCTCTCGACTTCTTCTATTGTTTCTGTCGCTTTGAGTGGGTGGAGTCGTCCTTCAAAATATCTTGCACAGCACAAGTTTTGCTACCTGTAAGAAGAAAGACAATGCCATTAATTATGAGAATATAGCACAACTTTGAAGGTAAGTTCGAGTCAAAGGAAAAGGCAGAAGTACAAAATGTTGATGTGACGTGTCCCACATCGGTAGTGCATAAGGGAGTTTCTCCCTTATCCCACATCGAGAGAAGCAAAGGAAATTCTTTTCTTTGTTACATATAAATATAGGGCTCCTATGATAGGATTAAGTGCACCACTCAAGAGAGCATTATATGGACTATTGGATTCTTGGGTCATTTAGCCCATTTGTAGTCAAATATTTTAGACTCTCTTATTTTGAGTTTAGGAATATTTTCTAAACCTTTTATGAGTGCCTTTTTGGCCTAGAAGCCACTTTCCTCTGGCTTATGTATTTCCTTCTTCATAATAAAAATTTTGCTCCTTCGTCCGTGGACATAGGTTAAATTGATCGAACCACGTAAAATTTTGGTGTCTCTATTTCTTTATTATGTCTTTGTTATTTGTCTATTTCCTGAGCCAGTCCTAACAAACTGGTATCAGAGTTTGAGATTATTCTGAGTATGCTCTGTGGTTGCAGTATAATCTGATCTTCTACACCAGAAAAGATTTTCTCGAGCTTGTTAATCCAGTAGGACCCGTTTGTGGGATCGTGTAGGGTCCGCTTGTGGGATTCGTCCGTTGGGCCGTGTAGGGTCCACTTGTGGGGTCTTCCGTGGGGCCGTGTGGGGTCCATTTATGGGGCCAATTGGTCCACCTGTAGGGCCTATCTTATCCAGTGGGCCCACCTGTGGGGCCTATCTTATCCAGTGGGCCCACGTACCTGGTGATATAATTACAGATTTTGTGGCAGTAATGACAATAACAAAGACGGTTGTCGAGAAATTCAACAGGAATGTCAATTTCGGTATGTGGCAACTCAAGATAGAGGCAATTCTGATACACGACGGAGTTGATTTGGCAATTCAGGGAATTGAGAACAAGCCAGAAGATGTAAATGATGCGGATTTCGTTGAAATGGATAAGAAGGCCAGATCCAGCATAATCTTAATTCTCTCCAATGAGGTATTGCATGAGGTAGCAACGGAGACTACGACCAAGGTTATGTGGGACAAATTGAAAGCCTTGTATATGAAGAAGATAGTTGAGAATCGGCTATATTTGAAACAGAGTCTGTATATGCTTCGGATGTCTGAAGGTACTTCTATAATCTCCCACCCTGATAAATTTGATTCCATTATTATGGATTTGGAGAATATAGATTCGAAAATTGATGATGAAGATTAGACCCTATTACTTTTGTGTTCCCTTTCCCAGTCTTTTAAACATTTTCGCGATACTATGATTTATGAAAAAGAAACAATTTCGTATCGGAAAATTAAATATGCATTAAAATCTAAAGAGCAGATAGATAGGGATATTATTGGGAAAACTAGTAGGAGTCAAGCCAATGGCTTATTTATTCGGGGTAGATCTAAAAAGAAAAATACAGAAAATAGAAGTAGATCCAAATCCAGGCATAAAAATGTGGCGTGCAACTATTGTAAAAGGAAGGACCATGTTATCTCTGATTGCTTTAAATTGAAAAATAAAGAAAAGCAAAAGGAGAAAAAGAGTGAGACCACCGAGACTAGTATTGCAGTTGATGAGAATGATGGAACCATTTTCTGTGCAACGGAAAATAATTTTAGATCTAACAATGAGTAGATTTTAGATTCGGATTGTTCATATCGTATGTGTCCCAATAGGGACTGGTTTTCAACATATGAATCAACTGAAGGTGGAGTTGTCTTAATGGGTAACAACGCTGTTTGTAAAGTTGTTGGTAAAGGTACAATCTGAATTAAAATGTACGATGGTATTGTGAGGACGCTCACAGATGTTAGACATGTTCCAGATTTGAAGAAAAATCTCATCTCTTTGGGTACTCTTGAGTCTATTGGGTGCAGGTATTCAGCAGGAGGTGGAGTTCTCAAAATCACTCGAGGTGCTCTTGTTGTTATGAAAGTACACAGATCTGGTACTTTGTATATTTTACATGGATCTACTGTTACAGGTATTGCTGCTGTTTCAACATCAACTTTGTCTGATTCTGATTTCACCAAATTGTGGCGCATGAGATTGGGGCACATGAGTGAGAAAGACTTATCTATTTTATGCAAACGAGGTTTTCTTGGTAGTCAAAGTATTGAAAAGATGGAATTCTGTGAACATTGTATTTTTGGAAAGCAGAAGAGAGTTAGCTTCTAGTTGCCGGCAGTTCACAGGATAAAAGGAATTTTGGATTACATTCATTCAGACCTCTGGGGGTCTTCTCATACTCCTTCTAAAGGAGGTGTTAAGTACATGTTGACTTTCATTGATGATTATTCAAGAAAAATTTGGGTATATTTTCTTAAGTATAAAAATGATGTTTTCCTAACTTTCAAGCAATGGAAAGTTTTGATTGAGAAACAAACAGGAAAACATATTAAGCGGTTGAGAACAGATAATGACATGGAATTTTGTGAAGGTGAATTTGATAGATTTTGCAAAAATGAAGGAATTGTTTGGTATCACACTATCAGAATGATGTCTCAACAAAATGGTGTGGTCGAACGTATGAACAGAACGCTTTTAGAGAGAGCGAGATGTATGATCTCCAATGTAGGGTTGACAAACGACTTTTGGGCAGAGGCGATCAATATGACCTGTTATATTGTCAACCGTTCTCCTTCTGCATCTCTTGATTTCAAAACTCCTGAGAAAATTTGGTCAGGTCCTCCTGCTGATTACTCCAATTTAAAATTTTTTGGGTGTCCAGCATACATGCATGTGAATGAGTTTGTTAGGACTGGTCAAGGAAATAGACAAATAACAAAGACATAATAAAGAAATAGAGACACCAAAATTTTACGTGGCTCGATCAATTTAACCTACGTCCACAGGTGAGGGAGGAGCAAAATTTCTACTATGAAGAAGGAAATATAAAAGCCGTAGGAAAATGATTCCTAAGCAAAAAAGGTACTTACAAAAGATTTAGGAAATATTCCTAAACTCAAAATAAGAGAGTCTAAAATATTTGACTACAAATGGGTTAGATGATCCAAGAAACAAATGGCCCATATAATACTCTTTTGAGTGATGTACTTAATCCTATCATAGGACCCCTATATTTATAGGTAACAAAGGAAAGAATTTTCTTTGCTTCGATTGATGTGGGATAAGGGAGAAACTCCCTTATGCACTACCGATGTAGGACACGCCACATCAACAAATCTCTACCTTGGCGTGTCCCCAACATCGATAATAATAAAAGTGCTCTACCTTCTCCGCATAAGCCCCAACGGGCCATATCACGAACAACGAACATCAACCAAGTCCAAGTACTGTTTGAACTTATAAAGTGGAAGATATTTTGTAAACATATCGGATGGATTGTCCTTGGTATTGATTTTCTGAATAATAACCTTTCCCTCAGCAATGATATCCCGAATGAAGTGATACTTCACATCAATGTGTTTCGTCCTCTCATGATACATCTGATCTTTAGTCAAGTGTATGGCACTTTGACTATCACAGTGAATAACAGTAACACCTTGATGTAGACTAAGCTCGCTAAACAAACTCTTCAACCACAAGGCTTCTTTGATTGCCTCGGTCACAGCAATATATTCTGCTTATGTAGTAGACAAAGTTACGACAGGTTGCAAAGCTACAACAGGTTGTAGAGTAGCTTTTCAACTGACAGCATAACCGCCAATGCAAAATACATAGTCTGAAAGTGATATTTTCCTGTCCAAATCCCCAACGTAGTCTGAGTCTACAAAGCCATCCAAAGTATTATTATTTTTTCCAAACTCCAAACATGCATTTGAAATACCTCGCAAGTATCTGAGAATCCACTTCACACCCTGCCAATGTGTTTTACCAGGGCAAGACATATATCTGCTAACAACACTGACTGCATATAAGATATTTGGACGAGTACAAACCATTGCATACATAATACTGTCTACTGTATTAGAATAAGGAACTCGTACCATATAATCTTCCTCTTCATCTGATTGTGGTGATTGAGTAGCAGAAAATCGAATATGGTTAGCAAGAGGAGTAGATATTGGTTTAGCATCTTTCATGCCAAAACGCTCCAAGACTTTCTCAAGATAATTTTTTTGGGTCAAGAACAACTTTCCTACTCCTCAATCTCGCTTGATATCCATGCCAAGAATTTTTTTAGTTGCTCTCAAATCTTTCATTTCAAACTCACTACTTAACTGCAGTTTCAAAGTGTGATTCTTGCCCTGGTAAAGCACATTGGCAGGGTGTGAAGTGGATTCTCAGATACTTGCGAGGTACTTCAAATGCATGTTTGGAGTTTGGAGGAAATAATAACACTTTGGATGGTTTTATAGACTCAGACTATGTTGGGGATCTTGACAGGAGAAGATCATTTTCAGGCTATGTATTTTGCATTGGCGGTTGTGCTGTCAGTTGGAAAGCTATTCTACAATCTGTCGTAGTTTTGTCTACTACAGAAGCAAAATATATGGCTGTGATCGAGGCAATCAAAGAAACCTTGTGGTTGAAGAGTTTGTTTAGCGAGCTTAGTCTACATCAAGGTGTTACTGTTATTCACTGTGATAGTTAAAATGTCATACACTTGACTAAAAATCAGATGTATCATGAGCGGACGAAGCACATTGATGTGAAGTGTCACTTCATTCGGGATATCATTGCTGAGGGAAAGGTCCTTATTCAGAAAATCAATACAAAGGACAATCCAACCGATATGTTTACAAAACATCTTCCACTTTATAAGTTCAAACATTATTTGGATTTGGTTGGTATTCGTTGTTCGTGATATGGCCCGTTGGGACTTATGTGGGAAGGTGGAGCAGTTTTATTATTATCGATGTTGGGGACACGCCAAGGTGAAGATTTGTTGATGTGGCGTGTCCCACATCGGTAGTGCATAAGGGAGTTTCTCCCTTATCCCACATCGACAGAAGCAAAGGAAATTCTTTCCTTTGTTACCTATAAATATAGGGGTCCTATGATAGGATTAAATGCACCACTCAAGAGAGCATTATATGGGCTATTAGTTTCTTGTGTCATCTAACCCATTTGTAGTCAAATATTTTAGACTCTCTTATTTTGAGTTTAGGAATATTTCTTAAACCTTTTGTAAGTGCTTTTTTGGCCTAAGAACCACTTTCCTACGGCTTTTGTATTTCCTTCTTCATAGTAGAAATTTTGCTCCTCCCTCACCCGTGGACGTAGTTTAAATTGACCGAACCACGTAAAATTTTGATGTCTCTATTTCTTTATTATGTCTTTGTTATTTGTCTTTTTTCTAGGCCAGTCCTAACACAAAAACATTTTCTTATGGAAATTTAGATATAAGGGAACTAATTTGGCATAGAAAAAGAAACATCAAGTCATGGAAGAGGATAAGCATATGTTTAATTTGATTATCCACTACAGTTGCTGCATAAAATGTGGGATTTACACTATATCTTGGCATGCACAGTCAGTCTGTTTCCCTCAAGTTGCATTCCACAATAATATATGAATTCTCTTTTGCGGCCTTCCACCATGCCACGAACACGGATTCCCAGTTTTGATTTAGGGCCTCAGTAAGCATCTCCATTAAACAGATTACTGTTTTGTTGGCTTTATGGTGTAAAAAACCATCTTTTCGCATTACCATAAGTAATAATATCTGCACAAATAAAAGAAAAAAGTGGCAAAAATAAAAACAAACACCTGTGCGGCAGATGAATGACAAAGTGCATAAACTTTCACTGATAAAAGAATATCTATGATTAGTCAAACATGTTCTACCCAATTTGCTTCAATTTCTCTTTTTAGTAACAAGTAATTTGTTATTGGTTTTAGAATAAGAAAGGCCAAATTATGTATCACATTGATAAATAGAGTTTAGGAACTCCCAAAGTTACAAAGTTGGTGCTCACTCCACCAATGTGATCCCTTTCAAATGGTAAATTATCAAGAAAACTCAATGGCCAAGAAAAAATGAAACATGTAAGATAATTGTGACGTTGAGCAAGATGCTCCATAAGCTAATTATGATAGTCCAAAGATCTCTTAATTCTTTTCTTTTTACAAAGTAGCATGTACTATGTTTCTTCCCTTTCTCACGTTGCAGCAATTGATCAAAAAAGGAAGCAGAAAGTGAGATTATAAGAATAACACAAAGCATCATCTTGCCACCTTTCTGGAGACTGATCAGATTGTCTTTTACAAAAGGCTTAAAAAGGGCTTTTAAAGTTTTTCTTACTTTTTATTCCTCAATCGCAGCTCAAGCATATTTCCTGCAGAGCTATGGTCCTAGCAGAAAATCATTCCCTTCCTGGAGTGCAACAAGAATCACATGCTGAAGCTTGATTAACAAAGAAAGATAAACAGGAGGAAAAAACCTAAAGATGAAATGCAGTTAATGAAGAAAACGCATAAAATAAGGCAAAGAAGAAGTCTTCAAGACAAAATTAGATTAGATGTTACATAAAAATTGATCTCTAATACTTGTTGGAGCTATTATAGGCTCTAGTTGAGTCCACTAAATTTAAGGAAGACTAAAATCTAGGACAAATTTGAAAGATTTGGAGATTGGTGATGGGCTTTTGCTATACGTACAAATTAAAAAATCTGAAATACACCCGTTTTACTGCAAGTATACAGGTCAATTAGTAATTTAGGGTATATATCGAGTTGATCCCACGAGAAAGATTGAACAATTACCGGTGTTACTAAAGCTTCTCTATTATTTAGACTATCAATGAATTATAAGAAATTAAACCTACTGGACTTATGCAAAATAACAAATGAAAACTCCTTAGGTTATGGTATCCCTAACTACTCATGCAAGTGCTATATTTGGATCATTGAGTACTACTATCTAGGCTAGTTATGGTATAATTTCCTTCTGCACATGAAACCTACTTTCATAGTGAATCAACTATACTTATAACTAATCCATACCTATTTTCATGGTTATGAAATTAGCTACAAGTTCATTTTTTCAATGAAATTACATGAAATTAATCACTAAAACCACATAGGTGCACCTCTACTCTTGTGAGTGTACTCCCTATATTTAGCACTTCTTGAACCAGTGTTAAATCTCAATTTTCATTGCAGAAACAACACCTTAGATAATCACAATTAATGGTACCAGATTAATCATGATTTTAAAGAGTTAAAGTACTAAATAACTTGCTCAAATAATAGCAATCAAATAGCCAAATAATAAACACTAATAATCGTAGGAAGTTCAACCAAACCTAAGGCATAAACTTTAAAGACACATAAATAACATAAAATCCAGACTTGTATATTAACCAAACAATAAAATCAAGTACAAAATATAAAGAGTTTGGAAGGAATGTAACCCTTGTCACATGAGTTCATTTCCTTGCCTTCTTCATTCTCCATCTTCCTCTTCATGTAGCTAACATACAAGAAAGGATAAACTGTCTAAAACTAAAGCTATCCTACACTAAGAAAAATGGAAGAACTATATTTTTGCAGACTCCAAGCTTCTCCCCGTATGTCTCTCCTTCAATCTTACAAGTTTTGGCTATATAAAGATGAAAGGTAGTCAAGGAATGGGGCTTACACCTCCCTTTTACAGCTGCAAAGTGCTTGTCACATGTCTGGCATTACATGTGACTTGTTGGAGGTGAAATTGAGTTTTTCGCGTAAAGAGCCTCCTTCTCTGACCACAATCCAGCCAGAAATCCGGCCATAAATCTGGCCAATTTCCGGCTAGATTGCTACAGTGACGTTTTGTGCAATTTCTGTTCAATTTCTAGCTCTGCTCCAATTTTGCCTCAACTTCAACTGAACCTTTCTTGATGATAGAAGCTGATTTAACTCTTGACCAAAACATAAAACTTGTAGCTCTTTGAGTTAGCTTTCCAATGCATTAAGAATCACCTCATTTCGATTTGTGTAGGCTGAGAAATGACTGAAATACCCTTGACTGCTCAATGCCCTGTTTCAAGCTTTGACCAATAGAAATTAGGTACTGTAATTCGGTTTTTTTGACTTGGAAAACCTTCAAAATGGATTCAAATGTCTTCACCAAAGTTGTAGATCTATCTCTTATCTTCAAATGGGTTCAAGAATCATCTCAATACGATCATCGTAGCTCACGTTACTGCCAAAATACGAAAATGTGTCAAAACTATCAAAATGCACAAAATCCAAGTAAAAAGTGATAAAAATCTCATTTAATCACTTAAGAATATTTTTCACCAATTATAGCCAAAATGATTCATTTTCTTCCAATAATATAACCAAAGTGACTAAAATTAATATAAAATGTCATACAATTATTACGTAAATTAGTCACTTATCAATTAGTTACCAAGTATGATCTAGAACATTTCCGCTGGTAAGAAGTTTCAACAAACAAAGACACTGTTCATGCTTCATAGCTGTTATTAGGTTTCTAAAAATGTGACCTAGGAGTCAATGTACAGGGAGTGAAACAAAGAAGAACATAGAAATTAAGTAAATAAGAAAAACATTTACAACAGAGTGATGTTTCAGATAAAGAATTTGAGTGGCATTTGCATCTCCAACCTTACCAAGAGGAAAAGAGACGTTGAAGACTTGTGTTTTAAACTTCTCCAACCTCAAGCTATCTTTGAGCTCTGACGTTGTGAAGCTATGTGTTCTGTAACCCTGTGCCAGGAGAAAAGAAGCTTAAAAGGAAAATGCCAATGTTATTTCTTTTTCCAACCAGAAATAGGTGACTGGGAAATATACTAGACTAAAATCTCATTTGGTGTAAGAAAGATTCTTAGACTTCCCAATTACCAATCAGATAATCTCCATTCTTGTAGAACATAGCTGTAAGGATCGAAGACAACCTAAAAGGGGGGTGAATTAGGTAGTTTAAAACCTACCCAAGATGTAAGTCACTTTTTCTAGAACTTGCCCTCTTTTTCTAAAGGACCACACAATGGAACAATTGATGAATAGGCACAAGTGCTTGGGAGTAGAAGAGATAGACAGTTTATATTGCAAGACAGTATGTAAAAAGATAGAATAGCAAGCCAAGTTTCAAAACTCCACTTGAGTTTGAATATCACTTTATATAACAAGTTTCTTCAAGTTGATCAACTTACAACCAATCTTTTGTGTACAAAGGAAGGATCACTTCCTCCTTGCCCCAAACCTCACTTGGTCAAGCAAGGAAGTTTTACAATCTCTCGAATAACCCTCACAAATCTACACTATTGAAGAAATTGAAACACACTTGAAAAACTTATCGAAAATTACACAACTAAGAATACAAATCTTCTTTTGGAGTATTCTCACACTTGAATCACTCAAGATCTGATCTGGTCTCAATGTGCAAAAGTTATTCTAAAGTGGTTGACCTTTTTCTATTTATAAGAGACCAAAAGGTACTCCAATTAATGCTGTCAACGGATAGAAGGCAGTTGAAGAGTCAACTAGCCGTTGGTGGTGTCGGACGTCCGATAGGCCGGTTTTCCGTGTCCGATTGCAGGCAGTGAGTTCAAAACGTTTTCTTGAAATGTTTAGGACGTCCGGTACTTCAATGCTTTGCGTCCGAAGTGTCGCACCGTTTGTCGGACGTCCGGTACTCAGGTGTTGTTCGTCCGAACGAAGTCAGTAAGTTTAGAGCGTGTTGACTTATTATCTTCGGACGTCCGAGAGTGAGTTCCTTATGCGTCCGAAGTTACTCGAAGGTTGCCGGACGACCGATGCAGACTTTTTGTACGTCCGACACATGCTTCAACATATGTTAGCCTATTTTGCTCCAAATCTGAAAACATCTATTTAGGAAATATTAGTAACATTCATTTGTTTTGTAATCATCAAAAGATACGGATTGGGATGAACAATCTCCCCCTTTTTGATGATGATAAAATAATGGATGAAGCAAAAAATTTAAGTACAGCTCCCTCTTACTAAATGCATCTCCCCTCTTTGCTTAAGTACAAAATTTAAGAACAACTTCCCTTCAGAATAATGTTCACCCATGTTTATTCAGAAAAGGATGAATCCCCCTCACATAGAGAATTCATATTCAAATCCATTCCATTTCTCCCCCTTTTTGTCATCATTAAATCAACCATGGCCATATTACCAACAATATTGTCCAGCATTCATCCAACAAATCACGAGTTCAACAAATCATAGGAATAACAAATTCATTACAGGCCAGCAGACATTCATCCAAAATATTGTCCAACAAACAGTGTCAGACGTTCATCCAAAACCATAGGAATAACAAATCACGAATTCAAAACACACAAAATATCCAAATATTCTTACAGACCAGCAGTGAAAGGGAAAGTAGAAGTCTTAATACAAAACACATAAAGTTTGAAACGCAAAGGATGCCAAGATCCTATTATGAACTACCATGAGGTGCATGTGCCTAGAGGTGCCTAAAATGTGATCTTGGAGGATCCAGGCCTTCTTCTAACCAGACGAAACTGAGCAGGGTCTTCTTCCTCAGTGTCCTCATCCTCATCATCATCATCCTTTTCTTCAGTTTTTTCTTCAGTTGCCGGAGCTTGTCCCTTGTCCTGTGGTTGAGAACTGGAGGCATGGTATTCTGGGGTAGCCTCAGTGGTTGGCTCAGTTCTAGGCTTCTTTCGGTGTGCATTTTCATTTTCTGGAGGAATGGGGGTACGAGCAGATTCCTTTTGGCAACGAAGGTGGCTTGTTGATCAGAAGTCATAGTCATCATCAAGCCATCTTTAAGAAGCAGGATATGTTGTTTGAGGTCCTCAAGTAAAGTGATGACCTCAAGGTTGGATGAAGGAAATTTAGAGGCTGATTTTCTGGGATGAATGGTGAAGGGTGTTACATACATTGACTGGTCACGAGGAATCCTAGGGGTGACGGGGGTTTCATGAAGATTTTTCCTCCTAAACTCAGAGACAGTTTCTTTGTAGCATCAGTGACCTTCAAAAATTTCAGATTTTTCCTTTCAAAGTAAGCCTTTGAAAACACAGTTGATGCACTCTCTTTTGGGGATTTGCCAGTAAAAGGGATTTCAAGATGATTAAAAATAGGAGTCAGAAATTTTTCATAGGACAGTTTCCTATGGCTGTCAGAATTTATCTTGAGCAGAAACTTACACATGACAAAACCAAAATCAATTTAGATTTTTTCCAGAAAACAGTAGAACAAGTAAAGTTCCATTTTATTTGCATCAATTCGGTGGCCATCAGTGGGCACCAACAAGTTTGAAATTTTGGTGAAAATAATCAGATTCTGAGGGCTAAAATCCTCCAATCAAACCTCAGCAAGAGTATTAAAGTGAGATTGAAAGTATGTCATTAATTTTGCAACATGAACGTGATGGTATGCAGAGGGAAATTCTTTGTATGAAAAGAAGTTAGCAATTTTGCCTTTAAAACCACTTTCAATTTTGATTTCCAAAACAGAGTTAACAATGTCAGGATTCAGTTCAATGTTAACAGAGTTGACACGAGAAATGAGATCAGTATGTGATCTGCCTTTCCTAAGATTAGCAAAAAATTGATGGAGCATGTCAGGATAGTAAGTGTTTGGAATAGTTAAAAGATGGGTCCATTTTTGGAATTCAAATAGATTGAGAACAGGTTCAAGATCAAGCTTATGGAATTGTAGGGGATAATGGTCCTCTGGGTGATGAAACCCTTCTGCGAGATCCATTCAAACCTTTCTCTGGTTCATCGTCGATGAACTTGGGTAGAGAAGTGGGTTCAGTAGCAGTTTGAGTCTCAGGCTGCTCAGGACCTTGTCCTTGGTGACCTCCTGGTAGATGGTTCCTCAGTTTGCTGTTCCTCAACAATTTTTTTTGCATTCTGCTGATCCCCGGAAGGATCAACAGTTTGTTTTTCCTTGGGTTGAGCACTGCTCTTCCTTTTGGCAGTTCTCTTTCCTTTCCTGGGTAATTTGGTTACTGTTACATCTGCATTGGTGGGCTGCACTGGTTCCACTGCATTGTCACTCACTGGATGCCCTTCAGATTGCTGTTCCTCTATCTGCTCATCAGATGGTTCAGCAGATAGCTCTCTAGTCTGCACATTCTGCTTTTTTCTTGCAGATTGTTTTGTTTTTCCACCTTGATTTCCAGTTTTCTTCTTGGGTGATTTGATGGAGGGTTCAATAACTTGAACATCTTCATCCTCTTCGTCACGCAGTCTGAAAGTGACTCACGGATCCCCCTATAATCCTCACAATGATTGAAGTGCTGTGGTGTTTGTGTTGTGTGATGTGATGCAAATGAGTAACAAACGGTGAAAAGTTCAGTATGAACTACAATGGCTGCACAAATGGTCCACAGAGAGTGAGTTTTTGTGATTTAGGGTTTCGGGTAGTAATTGGGATTTATAGTGTAGTTGGCAGTTAGGGGAAGTTACGAAGTGCAATAAACTCGCAATAGGTGTGAGAATGTGTCGGTCATAGTGATTTCTTGGTACTTGTTCCAGGGACAGACGAATTTGAATTTTAAACTTTGAGAGAATGTGAGGAGTTGCGTCCTAGATGAATGGTAAGAATGAATTGAATGGCGCAGAGAATCTCTTTATAAGACACAATTTTTGAGTGTCGGACGGCCGAACGAAGTGAAGCGTCCGACACAACCGTCCGAACCAAAATTTTTCTGGAACAGGAATGAAGAACACTGTCGGACGTCCGTCTTAACCTATTGGACGTCCGATAAAGAGTGACCAGAAAAAAATCTTAGAATATTTTTTCTGAAACACCCAATTTTGTTCTCAGATACACAAATTGATCCAGTGGGAGGGCTTTTGTGAGGATATCGACAATTTGATCTTTAGAACAAACATATTGAATACAAATTGTACCCTGGTGGACAAGATTACGAATGAAATGATGCTTTATGTCTATGTACTTAGTCTTAGAGTGTTGAATGGATTTTTTGTCAAATTGATGACACTAGTTGTATCACAATACATAGGCACACAATCATACACTAAACCAAAATCATTTAATTTGTTTTTCATCCACAACAATTGAGCACAACAAGCACCAGTAGCAACATATTCAGCCTCAGTTGTAGGCAATGAAATAGCATTTTATTTTTTGCTAAACCAAGACACTAAGCAATTTCCAAGAAAGTTACATATACCTGTTGTACTTTTTCTATCTACCCTACAGCTACCAAAGTCAGCATCAAAGAATCCAAACAGAGGAAGTTCATGACACTTAGGATACCAAAGGCCAAAATTCATGGTTCCTTTTAGATATCTAAGGATTCTTTCTACCGCATTCAAATGTGATTCCTTTGGACAAGACTGAAAACGAGTACATAGGCACATAGCAAATATAATATCAGGTCTACTAGCAGTTAAGTAAAGCAAACTACCAATCATACCTCTATGTTTCTTTTCATCAACTTTTGTACCTTCTTCATCCTTGTTAAGCTTGGTAGATGTGCACATAGGTGTTCTAACTTGTTTTGAATCATCCATTCCAAATCTTTTTAGCAGCTCCTTGGTGTATTTGGTTTGAATGATGAATGTTTCGTCTTGGGTTTGAACCACTTGGAGTCCAAGAAAAAAATTTAATTCTCCCATCATGCTCATTTCAAACTCTTTTTGCATGATATTTGAAAAATTCTTGCACAAACTCTCATTAGTAGCACCAAATATGATATCATCCACATATATTTGCACGATTAAAAGATCACGTGAACTTTGTTTAGTGAAAAGAGTAGTATCCACAATGTCTATTTTAAAATCATTTTCAATCAAAAAATCACTCAAACGTTCATACCATGCTCTTGGAGCTTGTTTTAATCCATACAAAACTTTTGAGAGTTTAAAAACATGATTTGGATAAATTTCATTTTCAAAACCAGGAGGTTGATCAACATAAATTTCTTGATCAATAAATCCATTTAAGAAGGCACTTTTAACATCCATTTGAAATAATTTAAAGTTCTTGAAACATGTGAAGGCCAAAAACATTCTAATTGATTTTAGCCTAGCTACAGGTGCAAATGATTCATCAAAATCTATTCCTTCTTCCTGAGTGTATCCCTTAGCTACCAGTCTGGCCTTATTTCTTACTAACTCACCTTTGTCATTCATTTTGTTTCTAAAAACCCATTTGGTGCCAATGATAGGATGATCTTGTGGTCTAGCAACTAATGTCCAAACCTTATTTCTTTCAAATTGATTTAACTCCTCTTCCATAACTAAAATTCAGTTCTCATCTTTTAATGCATCAACAATATTTTTGGGTTCAAAGTGTGAGACCAAGGTAAAATTATCTATTAGTTGTCTAGAAGAGGAACGTGTTCTGACCTTTTCAGATGGATCACCAATGATGAATTCCTTAGGATGGTTTTGGACAAATTTTCAGGCTCTTGGAAGATCATTAGGAGTGGTAGTGTCTCTGTCGTTGTTTTCCCTAGCTGGACTGTCTTGAGTTTCATCTTCATTTGAATCATTCTCTGGTGAAGCAGTGCCTTGATCACTGATTGTTAGCTTCTTTAGTTCTTCTTGAACACCTGCATCATCATTTTCACCACAACTCATGGAAATGTCACCACTAGATTCATCAAAAGTAATGTGTATACCTTCCTCTATAACCAGAGTCCTGCGATTATAGACTCTAAAACCTCTCTTATTCTCACAATATCCCAAAAAAATTCCCTCATCAGATTTTTTATTAAACTTTCCAAGGTGTTCCTTGATATTTAGAATGAAGCATTTGCAACAAAAGACTTTAAAATATCTAACAACAGACTTTTTATCAAACATCAGCTCATAGAAAGTTTTGTTTAAAATTGGTCTTAAAAGTACTCTGTTCATGGTATAGCAGGCTGTGTTTATAGTTTCAGTCCAAAAATACTTTGATAAATTACATTCACTAAGCATGGTTCTAGCAGCTTCTTGAAGAGTTCTATTTTTTCTTTCAACAACCCCATTTTGTTGGGGGACTCTTACAATGAAAAATTCATGTGTAATACCATTGTTATCACAAAATTTTGAAAAATCACAGAAATGAAATTCTGAGCCATTGTCACTCCTTATTTTGATGATTTTCAAACTAATCAGATTCTGAACTTTTGCAAATAGAGAAACAAAGTTTTTGAAAGCATCATCTTTGTGTGCAAGAAAAATTAACCAAGTGTATCTAGAATAATCATCAACAACAATAAAATAAAATCTTTTGCAACCTAGGTTTGTGGTTTGAGTAGGACCAAATAGATCAAGATGTAAAAGTTCTAGATTTTTTGTAGTAGAAACACATTTCTTGGGTTTAAAAGAAACCTTGACTTGTTTTCCAAATTGGCAAGCATCACAGATTCGGTCTTTTTCAAATTTGATTTTTGGAAGCCCTCAAACAAGTTCCTTTTTGAAAATTTCTTTTGGCAAATCCATATTGAAATGACAGAGCCTTCTATGCCACAGCCATGGGTCCTCATTTGCTGCTTTGAGATAACTAAGGCTAGAGGAATCAACTTTTTCAAGAATAACTACATAAATGTCATTTACTCTTTTTCCTTTGAGAACAGTGTTGAACTTTGAGTCAAGAACAAGGCATTCGTGCTTTTTAAATAACACAAACAGATTCCTATCACACAATTGACTAACACTTAGCAAGTTATAGCTCAAATTGTCAATTAAAAGAACATGTGAACAAAGGTTTGACCATTCTTACCAACATCACCAATGCCAACAATTATGACTTTGTTGTCATCTCCAAAAGTTACCTTTCCGCTTGCTTTTGGCTTGAGGTTGATGAACTGTGATGTATCACTAGTCATATGTCTTGAACATCCACTATCAATGAACCACTTTGATTCCTTAACAGTGTTCACCAGGTTCACCTACACAGAGATCCACAAGATAATATTTGGTACCCTTTACTTTTTGGGTCCTTAAGAGTTAGCCTTATGTCTAACCATCCATATGTATCTCATGCCATTTCTCATATTTTTCTTAACATAACAATTGCTTTTTATGTACCCAAATTGACAACAGAAGCTACATTCAGTTAAAGAGTTATTCAAATGAACAGGTTTAATAAATTTGACTTGCCTTTTCCTATGGATAGCAAACTCATTTGCATTTTGATTCAGCCTTATATGATGTGTACCAAAATGAGATTTTGCGCCATTGCTTTGAAAACAGTTTTATTTCTTATGTTGAAACATCTGACTAAGATCATCCATTCTACTTTTCAAGTTACTTTGTTCATTTTTGAGCATGTTACAGAAGTTTATTTTTCTATCAAGTTCAGCATGCAAAATATTTTCAATCCTTTTCAGGTTCTCATTTTCATTTCTCAGACATTTGTTTTGTCGAAAAAGGCTTGCATTGTCTTGTATCAGAAAGTTAATTTTCTGTTTTAGTTCCTTGTTTCTACATAGGATTCTTTCAAATTGTTGTGCATTTTTTTCAAAAATGAATTAACATCATCATCAGATTCACTATCACTATCAGTTTGAGAGTTACACGTGGTTACCTCTTCATCACCAATGGCCATGAAAGTCACTTGGGCAGATTCCTCTTCTTCTTCAACTTCACCTTCTGAATTGCAGTCATTTCAGGTGATTTGAAAATTGTTGAACTTTAATTTTCATTCAACTTTGCTCGCCTTCTTTTTCTTCATTGGACACTCATTTGCATAGTGTCCAGGTTGGCTGCATTCAAAGCACTTATCTGTTTACTTTTTGTTGAACTCTAACTTTCCTTTGTTTCTTAAGTTGTTGAACTGATTTGGGAAGGAATTGTTAGGTCCACCTTTTTTGAATCTTCTCTTGTTGAGTATTCTTTTGAAGTCTCGTGTGATGAGTGGAATATCACTGTCATCACCTTCCATGTCATCTCCATCCAGGAAGGCTGTATCATCTTCATCTTGTGAAGCCTTCAGAGCAATATTCTTTCTCACCCTTGTGTCTTCATCTTCTTGCACCTTAAACTTGAGTTTTAGCTCATAAGAAGTCAGTGAATTAATAAGAGATTCAATAGGTAAGGTATTTAGATCTTTGGCTTCCTCAATGGCAGTCACTTTACTCTCCCAATCCTTCGATAATGCATTCAGAATTTTTCTATTTTTCTCACCTAGAGAGTAATCCTTCTCAAGCACTTCTAAATCCTTAATAAGATTATTGAATCTATAATACATCTTGTCAATATTTTCATGAGGTTCCATCTGAAAAAATTCATACTTAGTGACCAGAATGGATTTCTTCTGTTCTCTCACATTCTCACTTCCTTCATGAATTTCTCTAAGTTTATCCCAAATATCTTTTACAGATTTGCAGCCCTTGACTCTAATAGACTCATTTGAATCTAAAGCACTGTATAGTACATTCATCGCCTTGGCATTTAGAGTGAGATGAGTTCTATCTTCAACAGTCAGCTCACTTCTTATTTTTGGTCTCGATCTATTAGTATTTTCATCAATAATAGAGGCATCATATGGACCTTCATTGACAATAAACCACAACTCAATATCAATAGATTGTAATAATATAATTATCCTCTCCTTCCAACTCACATAATTTGATCCATTGAACATAGGAGGTCTAGTGATTGATTGTCCCTTAAAGAACATGACATTATTGTTTATTATTTTTACTCCAAAGCCGATTGAGCTTAATCTCTAGAATACCAAGTTCTGATACCAATTGTAAGGATCGAAAACAACCTAAGAGGGGGGGTGAATTAGATAGTTTAAAAACTACGCAAGATGTGAGTCACTTTTTCTAGAATTTGCCCTCTTTTTCTAAAGGACCACACAATGGAGTAATTGATGAATAGGCACAAGTGCTTGGGAGTAGAAGAGATAGACAGTTTATATTGCAAGACAGTAAGTAAAAAGATAGAATAGCAAACCAAGTTTCAAAACTCCACTTGAGTTTGAATATCACTTTATATAGCAAGCTTTTCAAGTTGATCAACTTACAACCAATCTCTTGTGTACAAAGGAATGATCACTTCCTCCTTGCCCCAAGTCTCACTTGATCAAGCAAGGAAGTTTTACAATCTCTCGGATAACCTTCACAAAGCTACACTATTGAAGAAATTGAAACACACTTGAAAAGCTTATCGAAAATTACACAACTAAGAATACAAATCTTCTTTTGGAGTATTCTCACACTTGAATCACTCAAAATCTGATGTAGTCTCAATGTGCAAAAGTTATTCTAAAGTGGTTGACCTTTTTCTATTTATAAGAGACCAAAAAGTACTCCAATTAATGTTGTTAACGGATAGAAGGCAGCTGAAGAGTCAACTAGCCGTTGGTGGTGTCGGACGTCCGATAGGCTGGTTTTTCGCGTCCGATCGCAGGCAGTGAGTTCAAGAAGTTTTCTTGAAATGTTTAGGACGTCCTGTAATTCAATGCTTTGCGCCCGAAGTGTCGTACCGTTTGTCGGACATCCGATACTCAGGTGTTGTTCGTCCGAACGAAGTCAGTGAGTTTAGAGCGTGTTGACTTATTATCTTCGGACGTCCGAGAGTGAGTTCCTTATGAGTCCGAAATTACTCGAAAGTTGCCGGACGGCCGATGCAGACTTTTTGTATGTCCGACACATGCTTCAACGTATGTTAGTCTGTTTTGCTTCAAATATGAAAACATCTATTTAGGGAATATTAGTAAAATCCATTTGTTTTGTAATCATCAAAAGATACGGACTGGGATGAACAATAGCAAATCTCTCCAACTTTTTGACCCTAATTTTTATACATCCAGCAAACCCTTCACAAAGACGTAGATAGTTCTACCTATCCCCCAAAAAGACAAGGAAAAAAACATATGGACTGCCTAAAGAATGCTAGAGATAAAAACAGTAAAATGATCAGGCCACAAATAAAGATTGTTACCTAACTGGCAATGATCTGATATGCATGCCCATCCATGCACTTCTGAACTGATCTATCAGATTCAACAGCCAAATAGCACTGGATCTTGATAGTAAATATCCTCTCAACATTCTTATAGACTTTTAACCTTACTTTCAGGGTTTTCAGATTAGACTTAGAATTCCTTTCTTGCTCCATCTTGTCAAGTACTTATCCTCTTAGACTTGTGTAGCAGGAGTACAAGAATACAATATAAATGTGTCAGCAATAGGTGGAACATAGCTCTCTGACAGGTGTCGGGCCTGTGCAAGAATAAAAACCTGCTTAACTAAAGTCAATTTCTATAGATAGTGGTAAGTAGGGTCGATCCACAGGGATTGGGTGTAACTGTTTCTTTTCAAATTCACAGTAACCAGGGGGTATTTTTGTATAGAAGGTGACAATCAAATAAATGCAAATAAAATCCAAGAAACTACTAAAAATTAAATAACAATTTACTAAAGTCAAATGAATGATAACTAATGATCTAGTCAAAAAATAACTTCAGCAATGGTTCACCTAATTGATCATTGAAACAAAGGCAATTCCAATTATTTACTCATAAATATGTTATAACTGTCAAACAAGCGATGACAGTCAACCCCTCCTTACTGTGTCGGTGATTAAGGTACGTCCGTTAATCATTGCCCTAATTAGGAAATAATTTTAGGTACGCCCGTAAGATTTAATTCCCCAATTGCCTTACATATTAGAGGAGCCCTATTCTAACCAGATAACGCACTATCAGGGTTATTTTAAATTAGCCCGCGTATTCTCCTGATACAAACCTAATCATGCCAGTTGACACTATTTTGAGGCAATTAAACAATTACGGATTTAATGCCCTAATTAACAATAGATTATCAAGTTAACTAATTATCCGGATCCAAGACAATCAATTAATTAAATAATCATAAGTACTGCAATCAAGGAATATGCGAATACCAATAAATAAAAGGAAAGGATAAAATTAAATCGATCTCACAATTTTTAGGCGAGCCAAAGCCTCCGTTGTCCCTTGACTAGAGTGAGAAAATTAGTTCATATTCGATGCAAAAAACCCATACAAAATTGAAAAGAAAGCCGCGGCCATTGTCTTGGGAATTTGGCAAATTCAACTCGTCGAATGTTGACGAAAAGCGAAGTCACAGTCTCACAGAGAATCATTCAATGTTTCAATTGGTCTTGACATACGAGTGAATAAAGCTACCAAAAGCCTATGCGAAGAAAAGTCAAAAGCTAAATCTCCTTTAGTGCTAGTTCCCTGCTATTCCTATTTCCTATCTGATGCTCCTACTCTAATGCCTAGCTATTGTGCGGCGCCCCCCAACGGTGAGGAAGACTTCGGTCTTTTGTTCCCTTTTTCCAGTACTGTCTTCCGCAAATTACCAAAAAGAGTCGCGTCTTGATATTTCAAAAATGCCCCTGGACGCCTGCTATTTGAACTCCTTTCTAATGACTGTCAAATTGGCACTTGTTATGATATTTTCGTTTTACTCCCTGAAATAAATGTAAAATATCAAAAGTGAGTAGAATCTAGCAATTAATCCATATCGGGTCAGGTAATAGGGGAAATTAATAATAAAATAAATGATAAAATTGTAACCTATCACTGTCCTAAGTCTTAATGTGTGTCCTGTAGTTCATCAACAAAAAGGGGGTTTTAATTATACAATCAAACGACGGGAACTCAGCTGGTGACCATATGTGGTAATATCCCGTAGGTCACCAGTTCGAATCCTACTGCGCGAAATTGCTGTACATCCTTGGGCGGGGCTCTGTACAGTCCAGGGAATTAGTCTGGCAATGACTAGGATGTCTCTGTGTTGACAAAAAAAAAAAAAAAACGACGCATCTTACCACACAAAAAATACAAACATTATCCAAAACAAATCATAAGCTAACTAGTCCAAGGAGCCTGGTATAATGGATATAAACAAACACAAATATTTTTAAAGAAAAATAAAGAAAACTCCATTTCCCAAACCAGACCCTAAAGGAAAAGGGATTCAAGAGCACAAATTTAATCATTTCGTATTGGATTTATATGACCAGGATTTTTATACACAGCTAGGGGGCAATCATAAACGTATAATTAAGCCTAAAATAGTTGACTTATATCAACACGCATGCCAAAGAAAAAAATCAAGAATCAAAATAATTCACTTAAATCACATATTGCTCGTAAAAAACATTATAAGCTATCAAACAAGTTCTCAAGATATGAGATCCCTCTAAAATAAAGAACATGCAACTCAATAATCAGAATTAAAATCCCAGAAAATGAGTAAAACCCCCAAACAAGAACTGCATGTTAATTTACGGATACAAAAATGGGAAAAAGTTTATATTACCAAATGCGAGTAGATCAAGGTCAATTCCAAATAACATTAGCTGTGGAAATGTGGTTTGAAAACATTCATGTCGACTCAGGATTTTATTCGTCAAGAAACCAAGCAGTTCAGCATCAGTAGGGTCAAAGTCGACCCCAAAATCAGCTAAGTTCCCATTGCCACCATCATTACCTCATGCTGGTGCTGGAGCTGGATTGGCCATTACTTTTTGTAAGTTTTTTGAGTTGAAGAAGAAGAAATTAAAAGTGAGTTTTCTATCGAGGTAGAGATGAAAGGAGGAAAAGAACAAGAAGCTTCAGTTACAAAAATATTTGCAAGAAGAAGCCAAGAACATGCAGTGTTGCATTTTGGCAAGTGCTTGAAGTTTTGGACTTAAGTTCAACCAAATCTTTAAGCAGTTTTGTAACCTTCTTCTCGTGGGGAAGTGATAATGAATGTCAATTAATAGCTTTCTCTTTTTCTTTTTATTTGTAAATTTAATATTCAGTCTAAAAATAATTCTTTTTAGAATTAATCTTTATACACTATTAATTTGAGATACACGAAAACCAATAATAATTTGGATTTGAAATCGAAATTCTGCATATATAACATGTGTAATTTAAATAAATACAGTTAATTCAAATAAATATAAATTATAAAGTGAAAACTGAATAACTAATATGTCAATGACTAACATGGTTACAATCCTAATACACATCTTACTACATATGCAATAATTTGTCAAACGAATTTTTTAGACCATCAAAATCAGGCCGGATCCAAGGTACGGATGCCAACATTCACTAATAAGAATATGTGCATTTGCTGGTGCTCTGAACTTTTGTAAGATCATTCTTTGCTTATCGCCAAAGTGTTCAATTTTTTTTTTTTAAAAAAAGACTAGGTACATTTTTCCACAAAAAAAAAGAAAAATGAAAAGAAAAGAAATTGCATACCTTGTATTTTAATGTTAAAGTTCATAGGTGGTTTTTTCTTTACCATTCGTATATCTAAAACATAATTTATTGTAGTTCTTGTGGCCTTTTCCTCAACCAAAATTTTTGTAGAAATAAATCTATAATTTTATGGTTATAAGAAACTTAGTAATACTCCTTGATATTGTTCTTTAACCATTCTTAAAATGTAGTTATTCTTTTCTACAAAAAGAAAAGAAGTGATTACTCAAAATGTTGTTGAAAATAATAGCATGCTTTATCTAGAAATTTTTGAAAAGCTGAATTTTTGACTTTATAAGTCAAAATAGTTAAATTTACCTCGCCAACAATTTCTTTGTACAATTGATTTGTTGTATAGTTTCAAACCAAGATTATGCCATATTCACTTTCCAGATGAGTGTATGCACAAATTTTGTTGCCTGAAATAAAAGACAAGAAAACTTGCACAAATATCAAATTTATTGAATTAAATAATAAGTGGGTTACAATCTCTGAAAATTCTTGAATCAAAGAAATTAATCCCCTGATTCTTCTCTTCGAATAGCTTCAATTGAAGGGCCGAAAGGCTTGTTCTCCAATCGAAAGGGTGTTTCCTACAATTTCGGCGTAGAAAACGAATGACTTGATGATGACGTCGAACACTTGGAACTCCTAAGTCTTCAACACCAATGGCAAGAGGATTTGTCTGACTTGATTTGGACTTGGATAGAAGAAAAAGCTCTTGAGAGAATTTGACAGAGTTTATCCGAATGTTAGGGATTTTTCTATTTTTTTGCCATGAGGGAAAACCTTTATTTATAGCCAAAATATGGAGGCTAAAACTTCAAGAAAACCCTTAGAACCTTTCTGCATTTTGGATCACTTGTCACTCAAGAAATCTATTTAACTTGGGCTTAAGTAGTGGGCCAATCTAAATAGTCCATTGTAAATTAATAAATTAATTAATTCACTCCAACTTAAATGGGCATTACAAATTTAATTTGATTTAATAGCCCATATAATATTGGCCCAATTTGACAGTCCAAAACATAATGGACTTCTACAATTTAATTTAATTTAATCAAGATCAATTCAATTTATTTAATTTTGACTAAATAAATTAAATAAATTTTCTTTGCCTACAAATGCCCCCACTTCAAGATTCAATTGAAAACTTGCTTGTCAAAGATTGAAATTGAGACTTGAAGCATTCGATGATATATATATATATATATATATATATATATATATTAATATAAAAGAAAGGCCAGGACCATTCCCTTTATATGAGAGGCTCACTAAGTCATTAACTTAATGTGAGGTCCACGGCTAAATGAAGTGCACAGGATCATTTCCTTTAGCACCACAATGAAATCTCTGCTTCTATTGCAACTTAGCTTCCAACTTGTACTTGGGAAATCTTTTATGACCATTGCACCGCCCAAACATCTTTAGTGATCAAAGCATGGCCACCTATTTGTTCGGTGGAACTTCCCATTTAATATTCACCATGAAACTTTCGCTTTAGAAAATGAAAACGCCGTGCTAAGATTAGGAAATATCTTCGCACCTCCACACTCAAAACTATATGCAGCAGATACTAATTCGAGCTAGTAGCTTCGAGTAACTTCCAAATCCATGACATTGCTATAGTCAGCCTCTGCAACTGAACCAAGTTAATTTGGGCATTCCCGTGGCTTCAACATTTTAAGAGATCACAAGACCACTTCCCTTTGGACTTGCCGGTGCTGCCATGCAAATTAGAAAACCATTTTCAATCATTTCCATCTTCCATGATGCAGCAAACCAGTAATTGTCCAAATCGAGGCTTATGAGGAAAAAGTACCGAAACCCAAATTAGGCAACACAGATTCACAAATCCCAATAGCTTTCCACCTTGAAGTTGATTTGTAACTTCCGAATTAGCTACTAGACCCATATGTCCGAATGGTATGATTTTTAAAACAATCAATACTTGCTCGATTAAAAATCTGCGTCAAACCGAATGATAGTCCGCTGATCATATAATTCCCAGTGCCCAAATGAGTGATTAATCACGATCATTGGGGACTCAGGTTTCTGGACCACCGCCATGCATTACTCCACTTTCCAAAACTCCTCAATTTTCTTTTTAGTATCTAGCAAAGTATTGAAACCAGAAAGTGCCAAATTCAAGAATATGGACTTTTCTAAATTTCAAAAGCTTCTTAATCCATATGATACCAAAACCAGTTCTTACAACCTTGGAGTACGAAAGTCGGTTTCCTTGGACCTAACTTATATAAGTTCTATACAAAGTGGCAAAATTTGCTAGAACATATCTCAACCACGCAGAAATTCTCCAGCTTTCTTGAAGAATTACAACCTATAAGCTTCACACCAGGTAATTTAATATCTCATCTGGAAACTTTCTTGCCAAGAAATTCAATTTTCTCACGTTTGTTGCTGCTGGAATTTTAATTTTTCTTGCATTTGCCGCTACTGAAAATTGGGCTTTGTCAAACTTTAATTGTTGCTAAAACTCCCACGTGTAGCTTCGTCAAATTGACTCAATGCACATGCAACTCATAATATTGAATTAGAATTCATGTTAAATGCGTCAATTTCTGTTGTATTGAATGACTCAATCTAATAAGCTCATATAGCCTAGCGGATAGACTTGTGACTTTGTAGCAATTAGCCTTCTAGAAATTAAGGCTTGCACGAGCACATCTTCTCATGATAATCTTGCGGGGCTTGAATTTAATTAATCCTCCTTATTGCTCATTGCACTACTTGCACTAGAGCTGCTTGTTCAATTGACCCAATGAGACTTAGTGCACATAGGGACTGATTAGTTTTGATTCATGCTTGACCCCCTATCTCAAGTCAATTTTGGGCCCCATTGTCATTTTGCATGTGAACTGGCATCATATGAAGATACGAAATTTGTAAGCACCAATTTCCTTTTTTTTTTCTTTTTTTTTATTACAGTCGGACAGAACCTGGCTCATCATAAACCTGCATATTACACAGTCTTTTGGTCCTCGAAATCCGCATTGCATGATTTTGCATTGAACGAATGGCATAGTCGCCTCACCACATATTCACATTGTTTAGATCAACACCATTGGATATAGTAACTTGCCAAATGGTTTCTTCGTGGTATTATTCATTAATAATTGGTCCAATGCCAAATCACTCAAACTTCATTTGTTGCTTTGCATGCAATACGTATTTTTTGTCTCAAGCCACGACACTTACAATCGGGCCAAGTCCATAGTGCTTTTTTTTTTTTTTTGCTTTTCATGTCAATTTAATTGATAACTGACATGAAGTGCTCACCAACACATGCATTGCGACTTTCTTGGAAATGCGTCCTTCTTATGAGTTTTTTTTTTAGTTGCAGCTTGTATTGACACCCATTGAAGCGAGTTGACGTTCCAATTGTGTTTGACACTTTATAGCTCGTGGAATTCAAAACACTAAGGTAACTCACATGCCTCATGATTTTCACTTCTTGTCAATGCCAATTTTTTTTTATACGAAAGGAGGATCCCTTGCGACAACATACACGGTGGACCCTCACTTTGAAGAAGGTGCAACCGCAAACTCCCACGAGAGCCATGTTATGGCTTGAGAGTACATGAAGAAGGTGCAACCAAGAAATTTGAAGAAGGCGCAACCGCAAACTCCCATGAGAGCCCATCATGGCTTGAGGAGTACAAAAAAGATGGCGCAACCAAAACTTGAAGACGGTCCAACCGCAAACTCCCACGAGAACCATATTATGGCTTGAGGAGTACATGAAGGAGATGGCACAACCAACATTTGAAGAAGGTGCAACCGTAAACTCCCACGAGAGCCTATTATGGCTTGAGGAGTACAAAGAAGGAGACGCGACTACCCACTTTAATAAAAAAAAAAACTCACCCAAAATTCAAGAAGCCTTTTACTATCTTCGATCATGTCAATTTAACCAAACTTTCTTTTTCCTTGCTTTTGTTGCATGTTGGTCTTGATGCAATGGTGGTGTTCAAGGAAGTCACATCTTCAAACGAAAAGTATCTCCTTATCGCTGACAGCGATGGTGACTCTGGTGACAAAGAAACGAAATTATTGGTACATCCCCCTATACAAGGAACTTACTCTGGTAAGTGTCCTTCTCACCAGTACCCAGAATTGAAGGACTGGTCACTTGAACTTCCTCAAGATGATGGCGCGAAGATTCACTCCTTGAAATCCCTTATTCATAATAAGGAGCCAAGGACAACTCCTTTTCAAACCATTGGCAGGCGGATCATAGACGGAGATGCACACTGGGGTCCTTTCTTGAGACTCAGTGGTGCATTCAGTTACATAGAGAATTACTGGGAGTGGTTGGAGGATATCCTTATAGGAGCAAACAAGTGCTCCGTGAGAATTATTTTTTTGACGCCTTATATGCTTCGCTTTTCACATATGACAGGAATCTCCATGTACTTAGGGCATTCTGCAAGGCGTGGTGTCCGGACACAAATACTTTGCATACATCTGCCGGGGAATTGTCTCTCTCACTTTGGGATTTGCACAAGTTAGGAATCATCGAAAGACCAAGAAGCAACGGTCGGATGTAACGGCTCAGGTGGTTGATGAATGTAATTTGGTTCAGCAAATCATGCCACAGAAGGAAGAACATATGACTCCATTTGACAAAAAGAAACTCAAAGTGTTTGATCCACCCTCATGGCCAAGGGCACCTCGAGTGTCTGAGTTTTGCCCCCAAAGTGTGATTTCAACATGTCGTCGGGACTATCTCCAAATGCTGTGGAATAACTTGAGGGTGATGATATCTCAAACGGCCTTGGAGCGCATGCTTGCTCTTGAAATGAAAGCAAGCGAAATCATGGAGGAAATGCAATGTTTCAATGCTTCAGATATTTCAAATTTGCAAGGTCTTTTAAAGGCTTTCTTTGCAAATGCAGCTCGTTACGTCGCAGTGAAATCTTCTCTCTCAAATAAAATTTCAGCTGAATCATATGATGAGTTGCTTTCTACGGCCATCCAATATCTTAGAGATGCTCAGAGTAAGGAGAAACAACAAGCAGAAAAAATCTCAACGCACATGTTGAAACTTAAGGAGATTGATCACGAGGAAGTAGAGTTGAGGAAGCGACTTGAGTTCTTGGATACTCACAAGAAGGAGACGCTTTAACTGTTACGAGAAGAGGAAGATGAGCTTACCCGAGTATAAGGCATGATGGTCGACTTATGAAATGAAGTTCGAAAGATTGAGAATTCCTCGCCCCTACGTGCTGAGGAGAGCTAAACTTTGGATAAGATGCAAGCATTACTTGAAAACAACCGAAAGGAGCTGTCGTCATTTGAATTCAAGGAATATTTGCAATCTTTTACTTTGTTTCAAATTTCATCTTTTGTTAATTGCTCAAAGCGTGTAGCTATGAGCACAAGCACTTCATAATAAAACTTTTTTTTTCTTTTTCATCACATTCTTGCAGACGTCCTCGTTTTTACTTGCTCTTTTGATAGCCACCATTTTAGGCTATCAACCGTAGTATGAACAATTCCATCTCTGCATAATTTTGATCATACTTGAAAAGATAACCGTCCAAATAATTTTGATAACCTGAACAACACACTTTCAAGTATATGCTGCAAAATAATTTGAACTGTCCTAAAGAGAACCGTTCCTTTTTTTTGCAACAAAAGAATCATCCGGGCAAAGATTTTAGTTTTATAGGATTGTAACTGAACTTAGAAAATATCCTCTAAGCTGCCTACGTATCCCAAAAGGGAATCAAGTCACACGTAGGTTCCACTGGGCATGCCAGAAATTTGTATGCACAAATTTTGTTGCCTAAAATAAAAAACAAGAAAACTTGCACAAAAATCAAATTTATTGAATTAAATAATAAGTAGATTACAATCTCTGAAAATTCTTGAATCAAAGAAATTAGTCCCCTGATTCTTCTCTTCTAATAGCTTTAATTGAAGGGCCGAAAAGGCTTGTTCTCAAATCGAAAGGGTGTTTCCTACGACTTCGACGTAGACAATGATTGATTTGATGATCACGTCAAACACTTGGAACTTTAAGTCTTCAACACCGATAGCCGGAGGATTGTTCGACTTGATTTGGACATGGATTTGAGAGAGAAAGCCCTTGAGAGAATTTGCCAGAGCTTTACCGAAGTTTTTGGAATTTTCTCCTTCTTTTGCTATGAGGGAAGACATTTATTTATAGCCAAAATATGTAGACTAAATCTTCAAGAAAACCCTTAGAACCTTCCTGCATTTTGGATCACTTGTCACTCAAGAAATCTATTTAACTTGGGCTTAAGTAGTGGGCCAATTTAAATAGTCCATTGTGAACTAATAAATTAATTAATTAACTCCAACTTAAATGGGTATTACAAATTTAATTTGATTTAATAGCCCATATAATATTGGCCCAATTTGACAGTCCAAAACATAATGGACTTCTACAATTTAATTTAATTTAATGAAGATCAATTCAATTTATTTAATCTTGACTAAATAAATTAAATAAATTTTCTTTGTCTACAAATGCACCCACTTCACGATTCAATTGAAAACTTGCTTGTCAAAGATTGAAATTGAGACTTGAAGTATTCGATGATATATATATATATATATTTTAATATAAAAGAAAGGCCAGGACCATTTCCTTTATATGAGAGGCTCACTAAATCATTAACTTAATGTGAGGTCCACGGCTAAATGAAGTGCACAGGATAATTTCCTTTAGCACCACAATGAAATCTCTGCTTCTATTGCAACTTAGCTTCCAACTTGTACTTGGGAAATCTTTTATGACCATTGCACCGCCCAAACATCTTTAATGATCAAAGCATGGCCACCTATTTGTTCGGTGGAACTTCCCATTTAATATTCCCCATAAAACTTTCGCTTTAGAAAATGGAAACGTCGTGCTAAGATTAGGAAATATCTTCGCACCTCCACACTCAAAACTATATGTAGCAGATACCAATTCGAGCTAGTAGCTTCGAGTGACTTCCAAATTCATGACATTTCTATTGTCAGCCTCTGCAACTGAACCAAGTTAATTTGGGCATTCCCGTGGCTTCAACATTTTAAGAGATCACAAGACCACTTCCCTTTGGACTTGCCGTTGAAGCCATACAAATTAGAAAACCATTTTCAATCATTTCCATCTTCCATGATGCAGCAAACCAGTAACTGTCCAAATCGAGGCTTATGAGGAAAAAGTACCGAAACCCAAATTAGGCAATACAGATTCACAAATCCCAATAGCTTTCCACCTTGAAGTTGATATGTAACTTCCGAATTAGCTACTAGACCCATATGTCCGAATGGTATGATTTTTAAAACAATCAATACTTGCTCGATTAAAAATCTGCGTCAAACCGAATGAAAGTCCGCTGATCATATAATTCCCAGTGCCCAAATGAGTGATTAATCACGATCATTGGGGGACTCAAGTTTCTGGACCACCGCCATGCATTACTCCACTTTCCAAAACTTCTCAATTTTCTTTTTAGTATCTAGCAAAGTATTGAAACCAGAAAGTGCCAAATTCAAGAATATGGACTGTTCTAAATTTCAAAAGCTTCTTAAACCATATGATACCAAAACCAGTTCTTACAACCTTGGAGTACGAAAGTCGGTTTCCTTGGACCTAACTTATATAAGTTCTATACAAAGTGGCAAAATTTGCTAGAACATATCTCAACCACGCAGAAATTCTCCAGCTTTCTTGAAGAATTACAACCTATAAGCTTCACACCAGGTAATTTAATATCTCATCTGGAAACTTTCTTGCCAGGAAATTCAATTTTCCCACGTTTGTTGCTGCTGGAATTTTATTTTTTCTTGCATTTGTCGCTACTGAAAATTGGGCTTTGTCAAACTTTAATTGTTGCTAAAACTCCCACGTGTAGCTTCGTCAAATTGACTCAATGCACATGCAACTCATAATATGAATTAGAATTCATGTTAAATGCGTCAATTTCTGTTGTATTGAATGACTCAATCTAATAAGCTCATATAGCCTAGCGGATAGACTTGTGACTTTGTAGCAATTAGCCTTCTAGAAATTAAGGCTTGCACGAGCACATCTTCTCATGATAATCTTGCGGGGCTTGAATTTAATTAATCCTCCTTATTGCTCATTGCACTACTTGCACTAGAGCTGCTTGTTCAATTGACCCAATGAGACTTAGTGCACATAGGGACTGATTAGTTTTGATTCATGCTTGACCCCCTATCTCAAGTCAATTTTGGGCCCCATTGTCATTTTGCATGTGAACTGGCATCATATGAAGATACGAAATTTGTAAGCACCAATTTCCTTTTTTTTTTCTTTTTTTTTATTACAGTCGGACAGAACCTGGCTCATCATAAACCTGCATATTACACAGTCTTTTGGTCCTTGAAATCCGCATTGCATGATTTTGCATTGAACGAATGGCATAGTCGCCTCACCACATATTCACATTGTTTAGATCAACACCATTGGATATAGTAACTTGCCAAATGGTTTCTTCGTGGTATTATTCATTAATAATTGGTCCAATGCCAAATCACTCAAACTTCATTTGTTGCTTTGCATGCAATACGTATTTTTTGTCTCAAGCCACGACACTTACAATCGGGCCAAGTCCATAGTGCTTTTTTTTTTTTTTTGCTTTTCATGTCAATTTAATTGATAACTGACATGAAGTGCTCACCAACACATGCATTGCGACTTTCTTGGAAATGCGTCCTTCTTATGAGTTTTTTTTTTAGTTGCAGCTTGTATTGACACCCATTGAAGCGAGTTGACGTTCCAATTGTGTTTGACACTTTATAGCTCGTGGAATTCAAAACACTAAGGTAACTCACATGCCTCATGATTTTCACTTCTTGTCAATGCCAATTTTTTTTTATACGAAAGGAGGATCCCTTGCGACAACATACACGGTGGACCCTCACTTTGAAGAAGGTGCAACCGCAAACTCCCACGAGAGCCATGTTATGGCTTGAGAGTACATGAAGAAGGTGCAACCAAGAAATTTGAAGAAGGCGCAACCGCAAACTCCCATGAGAGCCCATCATGGCTTGAGGAGTACAAAAAAGATGGCGCAACCAAAACTTGAAGACGGTCCAACCGCAAACTCCCACGAGAACCATATTATGGCTTGAGGAGTACATGAAGGAGATGGCACAACCAACATTTGAAGAAGGTGCAACCGTAAACTCCCACGAGAGCCTATTATGGCTTGAGGAGTACAAAGAAGGAGACGCGACTACCCACTTTAATAAAAAAAAAAACTCACCCAAAATTCAAGAAGCCTTTTACTATCTTCGATCATGTCAATTTAACCAAACTTTCTTTTTCCTTGCTTTTGTTGCATGTTGGTCTTGATGCAATGGTGGTGTTCAAGGAAGTCACATCTTCAAACGAAAAGTATCTCCTTATCGCTGACAGCGATGGTGACTCTGGTGACAAAGAAACGAAATTATTGGTACATCCCCCTATACAAGGAACTTACTCTGGTAAGTGTCCTTCTCACCAGTACCCAGAATTGAAGGACTGGTCACTTGAACTTCCTCAAGATGATGGCGCGAAGATTCACTCCTTGAAATCCCTTATTCATAATAAGGAGCCAAGGACAACTCCTTTTCAAACCATTGGCAGGCGGATCATAGACGGAGATGCACACTGGGGTCCTTTCTTGAGACTCAGTGGTGCATTCAGTTACATAGAGAATTACTGGGAGTGGTTGGAGGATATCCTTATAGGAGCAAACAAGTGCTCCGTGAGAATTATTTTTTTGACGCCTTATATGCTTCGCTTTTCACATATGACAGGAATCTCCATGTACTTAGGGCATTCTGCAAGGCGTGGTGTCCGGACACAAATACTTTGCATACATCTGCCGGGGAATTGTCTCTCTCACTTTGGGATTTGCACAAGTTAGGAATCATCGAAAGACCAAGAAGCAACGGTCGGATGTAACGGCTCAGGTGGTTGATGAATGTAATTTGGTTCAGCAAATCATGCCACAGAAGGAAGAACATATGACTCCATTTGACAAAAAGAAACTCAAAGTGTTTGATCCACCCTCATGGCCAAGGGCACCTCGAGTGTCTGAGTTTTGCCCCCAAAGTGTGATTTCAACATGTCGTCGGGACTATCTCCAAATGCTGTGGAATAACTTGAGGGTGATGATATCTCAAACGGCCTTGGAGCGCATGCTTGCTCTTGAAATGAAAGCAAGCGAAATCATGGAGGAAATGCAATGTTTCAATGCTTCAGATATTTCAAATTTGCAAGGTCTTTTAAAGGCTTTCTTTGCAAATGCAGCTCGTTACGTCGCAGTGAAATCTTCTCTCTCAAATAAAATTTCAGCTGAATCATATGATGAGTTGCTTTCTACGGCCATCCAATATCTTAGAGATGCTCAGAGTAAGGAGAAACAACAAGCAGAAAAAATCTCAACGCACATGTTGAAACTTAAGGAGATTGATCACGAGGAAGTAGAGTTGAGGAAGCGACTTGAGTTCTTGGATACTCACAAGAAGGAGACGCTTTAACTGTTACGAGAAGAGGAAGATGAGCTTACCCGAGTATAAGGCATGATGGTCGACTTATGAAATGAAGTTCGAAAGATTGAGAATTCCTCGCCCCTACGTGCTGAGGAGAGCTAAACTTTGGATAAGATGCAAGCATTACTTGAAAACAACCGAAAGGAGCTGTCGTCATTTGAATTCAAGGAATATTTGCAATCTTTTACTTTGTTTCAAATTTCATCTTTTGTTAATTGCTCAAAGCGTGTAGCTATGAGCACAAGCACTTCATAATAAAACTTTTTTTTTCTTTTTCATCACATTCTTGCAGACGTCCTCGTTTTTACTTGCTCTTTTGATAGCCACCATTTTAGGCTATCAACCGTAGTATGAACAATTCCATCTCTGCATAATTTTGATCATACTTGAAAAGATAACCGTCCAAATAATTTTGATAACCTGAACAACACACTTTCAAGTATATGCTGCAAAATAATTTGAACTGTCCTAAAGAGAACCGTTCCTTTTTTTTGCAACAAAAGAATCATCCGGGCAAAGATTTTAGTTTTATAGGATTGTAACTGAACTTAGAAAATATCCTCTAAGCTGCCTACGTATCCCAAAAGGGAATCAAGTCACACGTAGGTTCCACTGGGCATGCCAGAAATTTGTATGCACAAATTTTGTTGCCTAAAATAAAAAACAAGAAAACTTGCACAAAAATCAAATTTATTGAATTAAATAATAAGTAGATTACAATCTCTGAAAATTCTTGAATCAAAGAAATTAGTCCCCTGATTCTTCTCTTCTAATAGCTTTAATTGAAGGGCCGAAAAGGCTTGTTCTCAAATCGAAAGGGTGTTTCCTACGACTTCGACGTAGACAATGATTGATTTGATGATCACGTCAAACACTTGGAACTTTAAGTCTTCAACACCGATAGCCGGAGGATTGTTCGACTTGATTTGGACATGGATTTGAGAGAGAAAGCCCTTGAGAGAATTTGCCAGAGCTTTACCGAAGTTTTTGGAATTTTCTCCTTCTTTTGCTATGAGGGAAGACATTTATTTATAGCCAAAATATGTAGACTAAATCTTCAAGAAAACCCTTAGAACCTTCCTGCATTTTGGATCACTTGTCACTCAAGAAATCTATTTAACTTGGGCTTAAGTAGTGGGCCAATTTAAATAGTCCATTGTGAACTAATAAATTAATTAATTAACTCCAACTTAAATGGGTATTACAAATTTAATTTGATTTAATAGCCCATATAATATTGGCCCAATTTGACAGTCCAAAACATAATGGACTTCTACAATTTAATTTAATTTAATGAAGATCAATTCAATTTATTTAATCTTGACTAAATAAATTAAATAAATTTTCTTTGTCTACAAATGCACCCACTTCACGATTCAATTGAAAACTTGCTTGTCAAAGATTGAAATTGAGACTTGAAGTATTCGATGATATATATATATATATATTTTAATATAAAAGAAAGGCCAGGACCATTTCCTTTATATGAGAGGCTCACTAAATCATTAACTTAATGTGAGGTCCACGGCTAAATGAAGTGCACAGGATAATTTCCTTTAGCACCACAATGAAATCTCTGCTTCTATTGCAACTTAGCTTCCAACTTGTACTTGGGAAATCTTTTATGACCATTGCACCGCCCAAACATCTTTAATGATCAAAGCATGGCCACCTATTTGTTCGGTGGAACTTCCCATTTAATATTCCCCATAAAACTTTCGCTTTAGAAAATGGAAACGTCGTGCTAAGATTAGGAAATATCTTCGCACCTCCACACTCAAAACTATATGTAGCAGATACCAATTCGAGCTAGTAGCTTCGAGTGACTTCCAAATTCATGACATTTCTATTGTCAGCCTCTGCAACTGAACCAAGTTAATTTGGGCATTCCCGTGGCTTCAACATTTTAAGAGATCACAAGACCACTTCCCTTTGGACTTGCCGTTGAAGCCATACAAATTAGAAAACCATTTTCAATCATTTCCATCTTCCATGATGCAGCAAACCAGTAACTGTCCAAATCGAGGCTTATGAGGAAAAAGTACCGAAACCCAAATTAGGCAATACAGATTCACAAATCCCAATAGCTTTCCACCTTGAAGTTGATATGTAACTTCCGAATTAGCTACTAGACCCATATGTCCGAATGGTATGATTTTTAAAACAATCAATACTTGCTCGATTAAAAATCTGCGTCAAACCGAATGAAAGTCCGCTGATCATATAATTCCCAGTGCCCAAATGAGTGATTAATCACGATCATTGGGGGACTCAAGTTTCTGGACCACCGCCATGCATTACTCCACTTTCCAAAACTTCTCAATTTTCTTTTTAGTATCTAGCAAAGTATTGAAACCAGAAAGTGCCAAATTCAAGAATATGGACTGTTCTAAATTTCAAAAGCTTCTTAAACCATATGATACCAAAACCAGTTCTTACAACCTTGGAGTACGAAAGTCGGTTTCCTTGGACCTAACTTATATAAGTTCTATACAAAGTGGCAAAATTTGCTAGAACATATCTCAACCACGCAGAAATTCTCCAGCTTTCTTGAAGAATTACAACCTATAAGCTTCACACCAGGTAATTTAATATCTCATCTGGAAACTTTCTTGCCAGGAAATTCAATTTTCCCACGTTTGTTGCTGCTGGAATTTTATTTTTTCTTGCATTTGTCGCTACTGAAAATTGGGCTTTGTCAAACTTTAATTGTTGCTAAAACTCCCACGTGTAGCTTCGTCAAATTGACTCAATGCACATGCAACTCATAATATGGAATTAGAATTCATGTTAAATGCGTCAATTTCTGTTGTATTGAATGACTCAATCTAATAAGCTCATATAGCCTAGCGGATAGACTTGTGACTTTGTAGCAATTAGCCTTCTAGAAATTAAGGCTTGCACGAGCACATCTTCTCATGATAACCTTGTGGGGCTTGAATTTAATTAATCCTCCTTATTGCTCATTGCACTACTTGCACTAGAGCTGCTTGTTCAATTGACCCAATGAGACTTAGTGCACATAGGGACTGATTAGTTTTGATTCATGCTTGACCCCCTGTCTCAAGTCAATTTTGGGCTCCATTGTCATTTTGCATGTGAACTGGCATCATATGAAGATACGAAATTTGTAAGCACCAATTTCCTTTTTTTTTTCTTTTTTTTTATTACAGTCGGTCAGAACCTGGCTCATCATAAACCTGCATATTACACAGTCTTTTGGTCGTTGAAATCCACATTGCATGATCTTGCCTTGAATGAATGGCATAGTCGCCTCACCGCATATTCACATTGTTTAGATCAACACCATTGGATACAGTAACTTGCCAAATGGTTTCTTCGTGGTATTATTCGTTAATAATTGGTCCAATGCCAAATCACTCAAACTTCATTTGTTGTTTTGCATGCAATACACATTTTTTGTCTCAGGCCACGGCACTTACAATCGGGCCAAGTCCACAGTGTTTTTTTTTTTTTGCTTTTCATGTCAATTTAATTGATAACTGACATGAAGTGCTCACCAACACATGCATTGCGACTTTCTTGGAAATGTGTCCTACTTATGAGTTTTTTTTTTTTAGTTGCAGCTTGTATTGACACCCATTGAAGCGAGTTGACGTTCCAATTGTGTTTGACACTTTATAGTTCGTGGAATTCAAAACACTAAGGTAACTCACATGCCTCATGATTTTCACTTCTTGTCAATGCCAATTTTTTTTTATAAGAAAGGAGGATCCTTTGCGACAACATACACGGTGGACCCTCACTTTGAAGAAGGTGCAACCAAGAAATTTGAAGAAGGCGCAACTGCAAACTCCCATGAGAGCCCATCATGGCTTGAGGAGTACAAAAAAGATGGCGCAACCAAAACTTGAAGACGGTCCAACCGCAAACTCCCACGAGAACCATATTATGGCTTGAGGAGTACATGAAGGAGATGGCACAACCAAAATTTGAAAAAGATGCAACCGCAAACTCCCGCGAGAGTCTATTATGGCTTGAGGAGTACAAAGAAGGAGACGCGACTACCCACTTTAATTAAAAAAAAAAACTCACCCAAAATTCAAGAAGCCTTTTACTATCTTTGATCATGCCATTTTAACCAAACTTTCTTTTTCCTTGCTTTTGTTGCAGGTTGGTCTTGATGCAATGGTGGTGTTCACGGAAGTCACATCTTCAAACGAAAAGTATCTCCTTATCGCTGACAGCGATGGTGACTCTGGTGACAAAGGAACGAAATTATTGGTGCATCCCCCTATACAAGGAACTTAATCTGGTAAGTGTCCTTCTCACCAGTACCCAGAATTGAAGGACTGGTCACTTGAACTTCCTCAAGATGATGGCGCGAAGGTTCACTCCTTGAAATCCCTTATTCATAATAAGGAGCCAAGGACAACTCCTTTTCAAACCCTTGGCAGGCGGATCATAGACGGAGATGCACACTGGGGTCCTTCCTTGAGACTCAGTGGTGCGTTCAGTTACATCGAGAATTACTGGGAGTGGTTGGAGGATATCCTCAGTAGGAGCAAACAAGTGCTCCGTGAGAATTACTTGTTTGACGCCTTATATGCTTCGCTTTTCACATATGATAGGAATCCCCATGTACTTAGGGCATTCTGCGAGGCGTGGTGTCTGAACACTAATACTTTGCATACATCTGCCGTGGAATTGTCTCTCTCACTTTGGGATTTGCACAAGTTAGGAGGACTTCCAATCATCAAAAGGCCAAGAAGCAACGGTCGGGTGTAACGGCTCAGGTGGTTGATGAATGTAATTTGGTTCAGCAAATCATGCCACAGAAGGAAGAACTTATGACTCCATTTGACAAAAAGAAACTCAAAGTCTTTGATCCACCCTCGTGGCCAAGGGCACCTCGAGTGTCTGAGTTTTGCCCCCAAAATGTGATTTCAACATGTCGTCGGGACTATCTCCAAATGCTGTGGAATAACTTGAGGGTGATGATATCTCAAATGGCCTTGGAGCGCATGCCTGCTCTTGAGATGAAAGCAAGCGAAATCATGGAAGAAATGCAAAATTTCAATGCTACGGATATCTCAAATTTGTAAGGCCTTTTAAAGGCTTTCTTTGCAAATGCAGCTCGTTACGTCGCAGTGAAATCTTCTCTCTCAAATAAAATTTTGGCTGAATCATATGATGAGTTGCTTTCTATGGCCATCCAATATCTTAGAGATGCTCAGAGTAAGGAGAAACAACAAGCAGAAAAAATCTCAACGCACATGTTGAAACTTAAGGAGATTGATTGCGAGCAAGTAGAGTGGAGGAAGCGACTTGAGTTCTTGGATACTCACAGGAAGGAGACGCTTTCACTGTTACGAGAAGAGCAAGATGAGCTTACCCGAGTACAAGGCATGATGGTCGACTTATGAAATGAAATTCGAAAGATTGAGAATTTCCCGCCCCTACTTGCTGAGGAGAGCCAAACTTTGGATAAGATGCAAGCATTACTTGAAAACAACCGAAAGGAGCTGTCGTCATTTGAATTTTAGGAATATTTGCAATCTTTTACTTTGTTTCAATTTTCATCTTTTGTTAATTGCTCAAAGCGTGTAGCTATGAGCACAAGCACTTCATAATGAAACTTGATTTTTTTTTCTTTTTCATCACATTCTTGCAGACGTCCTCGTTTTTACTTACTCTTTCGATAGACACCATTTTAGGCTATCAACCATAGTATGAACAATTCCATCTCTACATAATTTTGATCATACTTGAAAAGATAACCGTCCAAATAATTTTGATAACCTGAACAACACACTTTCAAGTATATGCTGCAAAATAATTTGAATTGTCCTAAAGAGAACCGTTACTTTTTTTTTTTTTGCAACAAAAGAATCATCTCGGCAAAGATTTTAGTTTTATAGGATTGTAACTGAACTTAGAAAATATCCTCTAAGCTGCCTACGTATCCCAAAAGGGAATCAAGTCACACGTAGGTCCCACTGGGCATGCCAGAAATTTGTATGCACAAATTTTGTTGCCTAAAATAAAAGACAAGAAAACTTGCACAAAAATCAAATTTATTGAATTAAATAATAAGTAAGTTGCAATCTCTAAAAATTCTTGAATCAAAGAAATTAATCCCCTGATTCTTCTCTTCGAATGGCTTTAATTGAAGGGTTGAAAAGGCTTGTTCTCCAATCGAAAGGGTGTTTCCTACAACTTCGACGTAGAAAATGATTGATTTGATGATGACATCAAACACTTGGAACTTTAAGCCTTCAACACCGATAGCCGGAGGATTGTTCGACTTGATTTGGACTTGGATTTGAGAGAGAAAGCCCTTGAGAGAATTTGCCAGAGCTTTACCGAAGTTTTTGGAATTTTCTCCTTCTTTTGCCTTGAGGGAAGACCTTTATTTATAGTCAAAATATGTAGACTAAATCTTCAAGAAAACCCTTAGAACCTTCCTGCATTTTGGATCACTTGTCACTCAAAAAATCTATTTAACTTGGGCTTAAGTAGTGGGCCAATCTAAATAGTCTATTGTGAACTATTAAATTAATTAATTCACTCCAACTTAAATGAGCATTACAAATTTAATTTGATTTAATAACCCATATAATATTGGCCCAATTTGACAGTCCAAAACATAATGGACTTCTACAATTTAATTTAATTTAATCAAGATCAATTCAATTTATTTAATCTTAACTAAATAAATTAAATAAATTTTTTTTGTCTACAAATGCCCCCACTTCAAGATTCAATTGAAAACTTGCTTGTCAAAGATTGAAATTGATGCTTGAAGTATTCGATGATATATATATATTTTTAATATAAAAGAAAGGCCAGGACCATTCCCTTTACATGAGAGGCTCTATAAGTCATTAACTTAATGTGAGGTCCACGGCTAAATGAAGTGCACAGGATCATTTCCTTTAGCACCACAATGAAATCTCTGCTTCTATTGCAACTTAGCTTCCAACTTGTACTTGGGAAATCTTTTATGACCATTGCACCGCCCAAACATCTTTAATGATCAAAGCATGGCCATCTATTTGTTCGGTGGAACTTCCCATTTAATATTCACCATGAAACTTTCGCTTTAGAAAATGGAAACGCCGTGCTAAGATTAGTAAATATCTTCGCACCTCCACGTTCAAAACTATATGCAGCAGATACTAATTCGAGCTAGTAGCTTCGAGTAACTTCCAAATTCATGACATTGCTATAGTCAGCCTCTACAACTGAACCAAGTTAATTTGGGCATTCCCGTGGCTTCAACATTTTAAGAGATCACAACACCACTTCCCTTTGGACTTGCCGTTGATGCCATGCAAATTAGAAAACCATTTTCAATCATTTCCATCTTCCATGATGCAGCAAACTAGTAATTGTCCAAATCGAGGCTTATGAGGAAATAGTACCGAAACCCAAATTAGGCAACACAGATTCACAAATCCCAATAGCTTTCCACCTTGAAGTTGATATGTAACTTCCGAATTAGCTACTAGACCCATATGTCCGAATGGTATGATTTTTAAAACAATCAATACTTGCTCGATTAAAAATCTGCGTCAAACCGAATGATAGTCCGCTGATCATATAATTCCCAGTGCCCAAATGAGTGATTAATCACGATCATTAGGGGACTCAAGTTTCTGGACCACCGCCATGCATTACTCCACTTTCCAAAACTCCTCAATTTTCTTTTTAGTATCTAGCAAAGTATTGAAACCAGAAAGTGCCAAATTCAGGAATATGGACTTTTCTAAATTTCAAAAGCTTCTTAAACCATATGATACCAAAACCAGTTCTTACAACCTAGGAGTACAAAAGTCGGTATTCCTTGGACCTAACTTATATAAGTTCTATACAAAGTGGCAAAATTTGCTAGAACATAACTCAACCACGCAGTAATTCTCCAGCTTTCTTGAAGAATTACAACTTATAAGCCTCACACCAGGTAATTTAATATCTCATCTGGAAACTTTCTTGCCAAGAAATTCAATTTTCTCACGTTTGTTGCTGCTGGAATTTTAATTTTTCTTGCATTTGTCGCAGCTGAAAATTGGGTTTTGTCAAACTTTAATTGTTGCTAGAACTCCCACGTGTAGCTTCGGCAAATTGACTCAATGCACATGCAACTCATAATATTGAATTAGAATTCATGTTAAATGCGTCAATTTCTGTTGTATTGAATGACTCAATCTAATAAGCTCATATAGCCTAGCGGATAGACTTGTGACTTTGTAACAATTAGCCTTCTTGAAATTAAGGCTTGCACGCGCACATCTTCTCATGATAACCTTGCGGGGCTTGAATTTAATTAATCCTTCTTATTGCTCATTGCACTACTTGCACTAGAGCTGCTTGTTCAATTGACCCAATGAGACTTAGTGCACATAGGGACTGATTAGCTTTGATTTATGGTTGACCCCTATCTCAAGTCAATTTTGGGCTCCATTGTCATTTTGCATGTGAACTGGCATCATATGAAGATACGAAATTTGTAAGCACCAATTCCCTTTTTTTTTATTACTGTCGGACAGAACCTGGCTCATCATAAACCTGCATATTACACGGTCTTTTGGTCCTTGAAATCCGCATTGAATGATCTTGCATTGAATGAATGGCATAGCCGCCACACCGCATATTCACATTGTTTAGATCAACACCATTGGATACAGTAACTTGTCAAATGGTTTTTTCGTGCTATTATTCATTAATAATTGGTCCAATGCCAAATCACTCAAACTTCATTTGTTGCTTTGCATGCAATATGTATTTTTTGTCTCAAGCCACAGCACTTACAATCGGGCCAAGTCCATAGTGCTTTTTTTTTTTTGCTTTTCATGTCAATTTAATTGATAACTGACATGAAGTGCTCACCAACGCATGCATTGCAACTTTCTTGGAAATGCGTCCTTCTTATGAGTTTTTTTTTTTAGTTGCAGCTTGTATTGACACCCATTGAAGCGAGTTGACGTTCCATTTGTGTTTGACACTTTATAGCTCGTGGAATTCAAACACTAAGGTAGCTCACATGCCTTATGATTTTCACTTCTTGTCAATGCCAATTTTTTTTGATATGAAAGGAGGATCCCTTGCGACAACATATACGGTGGACCCTCACTTTGAAGAAGGTGCAACCGCAAACTCCCATGAGAGCCATGTTATGGCTTGAGAGTACATAAAGAAAGTGCAACCAAGAAATTTGAAGAAGGCGCAACCACAAACTCCCATGAGAGCCCATCATGGCTTGAGGAGTACAAAGAAGATGGCGCAACCAAAACTTGAAGACGGTGCAACCACAAACTCCCACGATAACCATATTATGGCTTGAGGAGTACATGAAGGAGATGGCACAACCAAAATTTGAAGAAGGTGCAACCGCAAACTCCCACGAGAGCTTATTATGGCTTGAGGAATACAAAGAAGGAGACGCGACTACCCACTTTAATAAAAAAAAAAACTCACCCAAAATTCAAGAAGCCTTTTACTATTTTCGATCATACCATTTTAACCAAACTTTCTTTTTCCTTGCTTTTGTTGCAGGTTGGTCTTGTATACACCACGATATGCTCCCTGACCCTCAACTCAGTCCCACACTTTATTACAAGGTCTGTGCATCTTTTCATTCTCGAAGGAATGATGCTATCAAATTTATGAGGACAATCAGAAGGTTCTTCAATATTTTGCAATGACTTCATCATTTTTACTTTACTCTTATGAGAGTTTTGAGGCTTTTGTCTTTTTTGTGGTCCTAATCTCTTAAAAACAGATACCTGTGGAGCTTTATTCTCCTTTTCGTGAAAAGTTTGAAATTTATCGTTTATTTGAGAAGGCTCATCCTCTACAGCAATATATTGGCTACTAATTCTATCGATCTTGATGCGGATTGGTGTAGGAGAGAAATAGTCAAGACCAAATTTAGGATTTTCAACAGCATATCCTTTTTCCTTCAACTTCTTTTGGGTAGGATTCAACCCATGAAGCATGTCACTAGTAGATTGAGAGGGTGGAACATTTAACACCGCAGATTCTTTGAAATCGTATCCAGTCTTAGCGAGAAGCTTATACACAATAGGATCAAAATCTTCTTTGGTTCTTGACTTTGGTATGGTGTCTTGGTCGCCTTTAAATTCTTTGCTTAAAAGGTTAGACCTTTTAAGTGGAGGAGATGATGTCTTCTTTGTATTAAGATGTGCTACCGGAAGAGTCAAACCTTTAGAACTTCATGCTGAATTGCAGATGACTGTCCCTGTTCCATTCTTGACTTGGGAGGACAGCGAAAGACAACTGATTCATTGTTTGGCAATGAAACATCAGCTTCTTCATGAATTTTCTCTTTTGATTTCGAAATTATCACTTTCTCCCCTTTTGCACTTGGAGATTCGGGGTTCTGGATTTTATCTGCAGATAGAGGTTGGTCAGACTTACCCTTCGCATTGTGCCTTTTGATGTAAAATTTGGCATCAGCGATATACGCTTCCGCCTCAGCTAAAGGATTATCATCAGCTTTCACACTTCTTGCCACCCCATTTTGACAATACTTGAAGCATTGATGAAGAGTTAAAGGTATAACTCCATTTTCATGAATCCAGGGCCTTCCCAATAGTACATTGTATGTTGTTTTAGCATCAATCACGTATAACAGTGATCTGGACGACATGTCATCAATGACTATCTCCAATTTTATCGATCCAAGAGCTATTTGCCCTCCTTGATTAAAGCCTTGAATCATCAGTCGGCTATTGGAGAGTTCATCAACCGGGATGCCAAGCTCCTTCAGAGTTTGTAATGGAAGAATATTGACTGCGGAACCTCCATTTATCAAAATTCTATTCATTTTTTGCTCATTTGCATAACCAGTCACAAACAAAGGGCGGTTATGCGGTGTTGACTCAAGCAACAAGTCTTCACTAGTAAAAGTGATACTTGTGACGTTCACCTCTTCATTGTCGGTAGGCACATGACATTCTTCATTGTCGATAGGCACACGGGTTATCTCACAGAGAGATTCGCGAGTATTATCCTTTTGTTCTTCGATATGATCTACTCGCGTTGTGTGACTCGCGACCACATCAAAATCAAGGAATTCTTTTTGTAAGAATTCTTTTAAAGTGATAGGAGTTCGCGACTTTTGCTTGAAAATTCGACCTCCTTAAAGATTACGACAGCCATTATTTTTCTTTACGTCCTTCTCTTTTCCCTTCCAGATCACCATACTTCTTGTTAAGACCTTGTTCGCCTTACTAGATGGACAAGATTTTCGCCTCCTTCTTCGCGTGACTAGAATCCATCCTTCATCATCCACATCAGGCTGTAGCGTCTTTTCATCTTCATATGCATGTTCCTGAAAAGTTAAAGGAGCACCTTCTTGTTTGATTTCTATAGGGTCAAGTGATCCAAATTGAATTATTGGCAATACAGGTACCATGACCCTTTTATCCTCCATGGACTGCAGGGAATAAATGGACATTTGATTCACACTTGTCTTGTCTTCTTCAAGAAGAATTTTTCCTTGTCTCGCAAACTCCATTACTTTGTCTTTGAAGACAAAGCATTTCTGAATGGGATGTCCAATCAGTCGGTGATACTTACAATAATTTGGATCCTTAGTGTTCCTGCCCTCATCAGGTCGCTTCATCTCAGGAAGCGTGATCAAGTTTATACTTAACAGATCGTCAAACATACCAGGGATATCAAAATCGAGAAAAGGGTACTCCTTGTCTTGCATCTCCTTGAGAGTCGGTTTCCTCTTTCCTTACTCTTGATGCGCATTGATCTTCCTGTCTTCTCTTCTGGCAGTTTTGGGAACAACCTTAAAAGGTGTTATACTTGTAGCCATAGCCTCCTTCTTTTCATTTTTGATCGGTAGCTTGCCCCTTGTCCTCATGTCTTGTCTCTCTTTGATCTTGTGAGGGTCAGGAACTGGCGGTTCTTGTCCATCAAGATTAATCTCCAACTTATGGACTTTTGTGGATAATTCATCAAATGTTTCTGGTTGCACACCTTGCAAGATGTATCTGAGTCCCCAGTGCATGCCTTGAATGCACATCTCGATCGCGAAAGATTCAGAAATTCGATCTTTGCAATTTAAACTTAGATTCCTCCAGCGGTCGATAAAATCAATGACAGGTTCATTCTTCCGTTGACGTGTATTAGAGAGTTCAGTCATGCTGACAGTTCTTTTTGTGCGATAGAAGCGACTGAGAAATTCATGCTCTAACTGCTCCCAACTGTCAATGGTTCCAGACTTCAGATCTGTATACCAATCAAAGGCATTTCCCTTCAACGAGCGAACAAACTGCTTAACGAGCAAGTCACCATCAGTGTCCGCATTGTTACAAGTTTCCATGAAGTGTGCAATATGTTGCTTAGGGTTGCCCTTACCATCAAATTGTTGAAATTTTGGAGGTTGATATCCCACAGGCATCTTCAAACTTTCCACTCTAGCGGTGTAAGGTTTGGTGTAACCAATATATGACTTGGCACTTCCACTAATCTTGTTCTTGATTGTGCCTTCGATAAACTCCTTCAGATTATCAACATGAATGGTGCCATCAGGGGAGATTGAAAATTCCTTCGTGGCTTGTGACTTCGCATCCTCTTTCTCCTTCTCCCTTGATGATGAGTCACCTTCATCTTGCGCTTTGGATTTCTGTTTGGACATACTAAGGCTATTTTCGCCTATATTTTTCACCATAGCCATTAATTTGACTATCTTGGCATCTTGACTTTGCGCATGCACTACTAGCCCTTCGACAATTTTGGCTAGATTCGAAATCTGATCTTCCACAATTGTGGTATTGGTCATCATGACGGGCATCACCACAGAGGCAGCCAAATCACTTGGGCTATTAATGGATTCATCATGGGCTCCTTTCTTGTTGGGAAGTATCTTGAGGTTTGTTTCTTCAATCACAACATTCGCCTTAGTCTTTTCTGCTAACTTCTTGGTCTTGCTCCTTGTCAGAGGTGCAGTATACTGCATCTCTTGGGTTGTTGAGACATCGGCGACTAAGCTTTCAAGAGAAAAGTTCATCTTCTTGAACTCCATTGAATTTTGAGACTGGTAAGTTGTTGGAAGAAAAGAGATGAGAGACAGAGATGGTCCCACTGGACGTGCCAGAAATTTGTATGCACAAATTTTGTTGCCTGAAATAAAAGACAAGAAAACTTGCACAAATATCGAATTTATTGAATTAAATAATAAGTGGGTTACAATCTGTGAAAATTCTTGAATCAAAGAAATTAATCCCCTGATTCTTCTCTTCGAATAGCTTCAATTGAAGGGTCGAAAGGCTTGTTCTCCAATCGAAAGAGTGTTTCCTACAATTTCGACGTAGAAAACAATTGACTTGATGATGACGTCGAACACTTGGTACTCTTTAGTCTTCAACACCAATGGCAAAAGGATTTGTTTGACTTGATTTGGACTTGGATAGAAGGAAAAGCTCTTGAGAGAATTTGACAGAGTTTCTCTGAATGTTAAGGATTTTTCTATTCTTTTGCCTTGAGGGAAGACCTTTATTTATAGCCAAAATATATAGGCTAAATCTTCAAAAAAACCCTTAGAACCTTCCTGCATTTTGGATCACTTGTCACTCAAGAAATCTATTTAACTTGGGCTTAAGTAGTGGGCCAATCTAAATAGTCCATTGTGAACTAATAAATTAATTAATTCACTCCAACTTAAATGGGCATTACAAATTTAATTTGATTTAATAGCCCATATAATATTGGCCCAATTTGACAGTCCAAAACATAATGGACTTCTACAATTTAATTTAATTTAATGAAGATCAATTCAATTTATTTAATCTTGACTAAATAAATTAAATAAATTTTCTTTGTCTACAATGAGATTTAGATTTCTCATTTTTGTTTATCAATCTCATACTTCTGTTAAGAATTCTATGTATAATTTTAGAAGCTTAAAAGCTTGGGCCATCACAAATACTTTAGACATGGAAAAGTAATGTATATATTGTTCTTTGCTCTTGTATTTTGAGTTTCAAGTAGGGGTTTTATTTTAGGACCTTTAAACCCAAATATTACCCTTTTAAAGTACCTTACAATCTCTTCAGTTATATTGGATTCGGTCTAGAAAATATTCAAACCCTGAAAACCAAACCTGTAATCGTCAAATCCCTGGAAGTAACCACTTAAACTTGGTTATAAAGACGTGATGCATATACAGTGCTAATCCCTGCCTTCTTGTAAGTCTTCTGAAGGTGTTGTTAAATTTTTACAATAGGCCAATGTCATATGTTTAAGATTGACACTTCATTCAAATTAAGAAAATATTGGGAGTTATTAATGGCCCTAATGTTGAATGTCTGGATTTGGAAATAAAATGGGAGCCAAGATGACAATTGTTGATTTTGTTGCCAAAAGAGTCAAAAAATCCAAAATAACAATGAAGAAATAAGTTGAAACAAGAAGAAGACATATCAAAAGTACGTTTTGACGTGCAAGATAGGCAACATAATCATAAAGTTAATACAAACAACCCAAAATCTATATATTGCATGAATGTTTGCAATTTAGGGAACTTGATTCTACAAAGCTTGAATTTCATCACCTCTTCCTACTAGTTCGATGTTTCAATTACAAACTCTGGTCTTCTGATCTTCTGGTCGCCTAAAAGCTCACTAGTTCTTTCTCTTTCTTTTTCTCTTTCAGTGATTCGATTGGACAACAGTTTCCTAATGGAATACCATGCAGGCTACAACACTTGATATCTGAAAAACGAAGACACTTTTTTATTAGAACTTTATTAAAAGTTTAATTAATGTAAGTTTGAGATAACAAAATGGTAACGAATATATTCATAGCAATCTTAACAAGTAAATGGTTTTTTACATAAAAGGAAATTGATACCTTATATTCAACATTATTGCTGCCAACCTCATTTATTACATACACATCTGGATTTAGCCTAAATTGGTGTATGTACCAATTGGTTCTTTTCCCAGGACGTTCTATTCCACAATAATAGATGAATCTTTCTTGTAGTCATCTACTTGACCATCAATGTAGATAGCTTCTTCAGATGTAGGGGTCCAATAACCATCTCCGGTCAACACATTGTCATTTGGCTCTACGGTATAACAAAACCATTTCTCTCCAGTGCTATACTCGCACCTATCTACAAATTATCAAAAAAAAAAAATTGGAAATGATTAACAACTAACTATATACGTCAACTCAAAATGACAATTAATATAATTATTAAGAGCAGGATCTATTGGATGCAAAACTAATAACCAGGTAGATAAAGGAAATGTCTAAACATTGACAGATGCTGATGATAATTAGAAAACCAACAAAGATGGTAAAGAGAGTCCTTAGGAAAGTAGACGACAGATGTTACCTGACTTAAGAAAAGAAGATAGAACTTACATAGGAAGTTCTCTCTAATACAATTTTTTTTGGAAGCTGTACGTTAACGCTTTAGTCTAGCTTATTATTATTATTTTTTTTAAAAAAATAAATATTTTATTTATTTTAAGAAAATTTTAGCAGAGTTTTCCCTTATGAATGGATGAAACTCCCTGCCAACAAACACAAATTCAAGAAAAAAAAAACCACATGGTGCTTGCTACATTCTAACTCATCATCATGACCTCAGCTCCGGAACGAAAAATGGAAGCTACAAAAATTCTACATATCTAGAGCCAATAACCCTCTAGTGCGGCCCGGTAGTTGAGCTACTATAGAAAAAACTTCAAAGAAACCACGCGCGTTGGCATAAGATGCTAGTGAGTCCGCCACAGAATTCCCCTCCCTATAACAGTGAGAAAACCGATAACCGTTAGGGGTAATCCCCGAATAGCCCGAACGACAGGCCGAATGACAGCGGGAACACCCCTGGACCCCCGTAAACTATTGATCAAGACAAGGCAATCAGACTCAACAATTAACTGGGAGATCCCTCTTTGAAGCCCCAGTAGAAGAGCGCGCGCCTCCGCTTGCAAGGAATTCACAGGACCAAAAACATCAGCAAACGCCAGAATAAACCTACCGCATGAGTCCCTAATTACCTCGCTGCCGCTCCTCCCACGAGATGTGGCACAACCATCCGTATTTACCTTAAAAAATCCATCCCTCGGACACACCCAACGCACCAATGTCGAGGTTAGTGGCCTCCGCACCGCAGACATCGAGTCAAGGAACTCCGTCCACGGAAGTGACTATCGTGACATGGCCAGGAAATGCACCTGGACCAGCAACCGCATCTCATGAATGACCCATCCCCGAATCTGTCCAGTCGAGATACTCCGACCCTCAAAACAAGCCGTGTTTCTAGCCTTCCATAGAAACCATACAATAAGTAAGGGCAGCATTCGGTATAGCCAACGTAGTGCCCTTCCTCTGACCGGTGTGAACCACCATGTAGAGCACCGTGACCTAACATTAACCACAGGGGATGAAGAGATACCGATCGATTGTTCAAAAAAACTCCAAAGTTCGACTGCCAAGTCGCCAGTAGAGAAAACATGTTGCAATGTTTCTGACTGAGGCTGCAAGCAGCAATGGCACTTAGAAGGGCCATGCACCTGAAACTTCACCAACACCGCATCCACGGGGAGCCGCCCCTGCAGCAATCGCCACATGAAAAAAGATAATTTTCAAGGAATTGTAGAGTGCATAGGTCCACACCTGGGCTCCAACTGTACGAACTAACTGATAGGCCGACTTTATAGAGAAACCTCCTGAGGGTTCTAGCGTCCAAACAGGCTTATTCGGACCTGTACCAAAACAAAAGAAAGATTCAGCCGCCGCCGCTACAATTTCCAATGGAAAGGATGCCAGTGCCAAAAGATCCCATCGATTGTCCCTCCAATAACCATTAATCTTCCCGTCAGACGCTAACTCTGGGAACCTCCATGCCAACGGACCAAGTCCACTCCAATTATCCCACCAAAAAGAAAACTCCCCGCCAGACAGGTCCCACTACAACCAAATTTCCATGGAGCATCGAACCGCAAACATCCGAGCACAACTAGCAGAGAACTTAGGAGAAATAGCCACCTGATTAGGATGTAAACCACCGACATACCTGCCCCGCAAAAACTTTGCCCAGAGTGACTGGCCATCCCTAAACAACCACCAAAGCTTACAAGAAAAAGCATCACTGATCAATTGTAAAGATCGGAAGCCTACCCCTCCTTCCTCCACAGGACAGCATAACTTCGACCATGCCGTCGAATGCCTCTTAGGACCGAATTCTGACTCCCCCCAAAAAAATCGAGCAAATATCCGCTCAACTCAGCAACTACCCCCCTTGGAGGCACCAACACGGTCAAAAGATGAATCGGGATTGAGGTTAACACATGCTTAAAAAGTAGAGTTCGAGCACTCATGGATAACCACCCGCCTCGCCAAGCCATCAACCGCTGTGAGACTTTATCCAGTAAGCCAGTGAACAACCCTTTCACTCGTCTCCCAATAGGCAACCCAAGTAAGTGATTGGCAAATCCTTGGCGGAGAAACCCGTAACTCTCGAGATCACTCTGCGACGTGCAATAGACACTTTCTTGCCCACCAAAAAACAACTCTTAGAAGCGTTTACCATCTGCCCAGAGTTCTTCTGGTATTTATCTAGTACGTCCATCACACATGTCAGCGAGCGTGTAGTCCCATTGCAAAATATAATGATGTCATCGGCATAAGCTAGGTGTGTTAACGGGGGGCAACCTTGAGTAACCAGATACGGCGAAAACTGCTGGTTTCCCACTAGGGCGTTCAAACCTCTCGAAAGTACCTCAGCCGCAATGATGAACAGAGCCGGAGATAGCGGATCCCCTTGCCTTAATCCCCGAGATAACTGGAAAAAGCCACAGGGTTTCCCATTCACCAGTATGGAAAAATGGCAAGAAGAGATCAGCCGCCAGATCATATCTATCCACTGTTCTCCAAACCCAAACCTCCGTATAACTTGTAATAAGAAGCACCAGGAGACCCGATCATAAGTTTTGGCCATATCTAATTTCAATGCCACATTTGCTCCCCTAACCTTCCTACCCAACCCCGAACACATTTCCAGGGCCAGCAGTATATTATCAGATATCTGCCTGCCCTTCACAAATCCACTCTGTTGGGGCGAAATTATCTTAGGCAAAATAGCCTCCAGGCGTAGAGCAAGCAATTTAGAGAAAATTTTATTCACAAAATTACACAAACTAATTGGCCTAAACTCTGAGAAAGAAGACGCACCTGGTACTTTTGGAATCAAAGCCAACAACGTAGCTGTGTACTCCCAGGGTTATTCTGCCCCGCAAAAAAATCCCCGACCGCTCTACACACATCACTCTTCACAACATCCCAACACGTAGTAAAGAAAGAGCCGGTAAACCCATCAGGCCCAGAACAACTGTCTCCATTCATCTGGAATACCACTCTTTGAATCTCGTCTTCAGTAGGTAATTGTTGAAGAGTCTCGTTGTCTTGTTCTGATATCACCAAGGGGATAATGTCTAGGAGGGAATGATCCACTGGAACTTGTGCTTGTTGCGCCAACATTTCAGAGAAGTACTCAATCGCCATGGATTGTATGTGGGACTGCTCGTCTACCCATATGCCATTCATATCCTTTATACAGTGTATATAACTACTCACGCACCGCTGCTTAAACTGGGCATGAAAGAACCTAGTGTTAGCATCCCCTTCTTTGAGCCACCGAACACAAGCTTTTTGATGCCAATATCTAGCTTCCTGTAGTAGAGCTACCTTGAGGTAACATTGCGCTTAGGTAAGCAGACGTTCACCCTCCTCTGTTGGGTTAGTCTCCAAAGACCTTTCCAGTGAAAGGACCCGTTCTTCCCTTTCCCGGACGCGATCGAAAACATTTCCAAATACCTCCTTATTCCACAGCCGCAACGCATCCTTCGCCGCCTTCAATTTCGAAAGTAAAACCCTAACCGGGCGGCCCTCACAATCCACCTCCCAAGCCTTGCGAACCACATTAATAAACTCCCCATGGGACCTCCACACCTCCAGAAACTGGAAGCTGCGTGGGCCATTGCCGACGGCAAGGGAGCAAGTGACCAGCAACGAAGAGTGATCCGAAGCCACTCTAGGCAAGTGCGTCACTGAAGTGTTAACCTCCAAGTCCAACCACATCTGATTCACTAGAGCTCGATCCAGACGCTTCCATATCCGGGTCCTTCCCCGGCGATTATTGCACCATGTAAACTTGGGGCCAGAGAAGCCCAAATCCGTTAAGGCCGCTTCCTCAGTGAAATTTAAGAACGACTCCGCCTCAACATATCAGAACGGCTAAGAAGAGTTGATTCTAAAGTATTGTTGGAAAAAGTAGAGGATGGCTATCAATCAGCAAGTGATAGATCGGAAAGAGAATGACGTTTACTAATAATAATTCCTGTAAGAGCAAATTTTATATACACTGACAGTGTATACATTATCATAGTTGGATATATGACACGTATGTAAATTTTGGATTTTAAATTCAAATTTGAATTAGGTGTCATGCATCTAATGATGACAGTGTATAATAATATTGAACTTTGATCGAGAATCAACCTTTACACATTGTACAAAAGAGATAATAACATTTAATAAACCAAATCATGTTTGCTGAGTCCTACATAGGTGTAATGCAAGGAGATTTAACAATGTATCTTTTTTTTTTAAATTCATTTTGGGAACAAAACAATGAAGTTTAGACAAAAAAAAACATTGTAGCTCATACTGATGTATTTCACCACAAATTCAATAAATTAATCTTGTCCCCTGTAGTTTCTAAAGCTTCAAATTTGACAGATTTCTCAAACCCATGCCCTCACACTCTTTTAGCCAACAACGCCCCTACTACTGCTGTGCAGCCAGCCTTTCCTCAGGTTTGTAGAGTTGGGTCCTCCATTTACCCACGATGAAGGAGCCGCCCCCATCAGCCAGGCGGCCACAGATCATGATGCACTCTTCACTGATCGAGCGCTCTTGCGCCAAAGATGAACGGCCAAAAATGATTTGTCGAAACCATGGGGATGTAAAAATATATCAATAGGGAAGTATGGGTAGTTCGAGCAGTTGAAGAATCAACCTCGAGCCATCCGTCTACCAGATTGGGAAGAGGTAGAGAGAGGGACTGATTTAAGCATATGCAAACCAACTCACTCAATTCACTCATCGAGGAGTGCCTTAGCCAAGAAAAGTCATTATACAGCCCCCATTCTAAAATTCATACTTGCAGAATCTGGATCAAGTCTAATCTAATCACAAGGTCGTTGAACCAAAAAAATTCAAGCCAACATGCATGCTGAAGAACACTAAAAAATAAAAAGAAAAGGAAGAAGAAATTCAAACTTCATCCACGCTGACAAAATTACATGCTTCCAAACAAATTTCGTTAAATCCCCTCAAAATTACGGACATGCAATTGAAGAATCGCAACCAAAATTCCAGATGAAAGGAAAAAACTGAAAATTGAAGTTGCATATCAACCAATTAAAGTTAAGGATAGAATTACCAAATGGGAGTTGATTAGGGCTTGTTACGAAAACATCAGCGGTGGGAATATAGTCGGGCAAATCATCGCGGCCACCCATAATTTTGTTCCTCAGATAAACCGTCAAATCTTCATCGGTTGGGTCAAATCTACATCCACAAGGGACTTCAACAGGGGCCCTTTTTCCTCCATTATCGTCATTTCCCCCGGCTGAACCTGCTGATGGTTTCTCCATCTCTGAGGCCAAGAAAATTGTGAAAATGAATGTTTGCTGGGCTTTTCAGTTACAGAGGAAATACGTTGTGGTTATCTGTTTGAACACGACTCGAGAATTGAGGAAACGTTTCTGTACTATCCCATGAAGAAAAAGCCAAGTTGCATGCGTTAAAGCTAGGTGGCTTTGTGAGACAAGTTCTTAATGTTTTGCACTTATGTTGAACTGAAGTTTCACTTTTTTACTTTTACCTTCTTGATGAGAAACTGAGATAATTTCAGACTTCACAGTTCGCATAATTTTGTACCTTGCTTTGGTTTGTACACTTTTTTTTTCTTTTTTTTTAAAGGTGACAAATTTTTTATTATTTTGTATGTTACATTTGTACCACTATCCAAGGTAAAAAATGGAAGGGATATTATATCTACATCTAGAATTGAACCTAATTGTTCAAGTGTAACTAGGTCCACACATAAACAGGTTGACTCGACTAGGTCTTGATCAAACTCAGGTTAATTTCTGTCCTAGTTTGAACTCAAGTTGATTTCTCTCATTACTCAAGAAACGTCCCTTGTTAGCATCCCTTGTTAGCTGTAAAGAAAATCTTTTGGTTTGTAAGGTTATTTTTTATCTGTGTATAAATCATTGATATTTGCAGCAAATAAAACCCTTGTTAAGTTACCATAAGCTAGCATGAAACTTAGTTGAGAAAATTCTTCAACTAATGTTAATGAAAGGCGGGATACTATCAAATGATTGTGCAATTTAACCTTGGGATATGCAGGAGTCATGATGAAATTAATTGGAGGTTTAGCCGACTTTAAGTTTTAATTTGAAGTTTCCTTCGGGTCACGTATTCAGATTACCCAATTTTGGTTTGCAAGTGTACGTCTATGTCTGTGGGTTCTTTTGTTATTATTTTTTTAATGCTTTTGGCTTCAGGATTCTAAAAATGTCAAAAGCAGCAGATGGCCTCACATGCGTATAAAAGGAGGTGGACATATTTAATGGGGAAATAGATTATTAAGTAGATATGTCGCAATTACATGAGCTTCAAGAAGCCATATAAACTATCTAAATTTAATGATGTTAAGGCTTTAGATTTGGAGGTTCTTGATATATTAATTAAGTGATGGATTCTCACCGCACATAAACATCTAGCCAAACATGATAAATGCGTCAATCGGATATGAAATATTTGTGATCAATATATCATAGTACTTAAGATACAGTAAATAATTTTTAAGTTTTTATCTATGTTGTAATATACTTTTAATTTCTTTTGCATTTCTTCCCTCATTTTACCTTTTTTTGGTTTTTTTCTTCTTGTTCTCTTTTTTGGTGGGCAGGGTCTATCTTTTTAGTTTTATGTAAGAGCCCGTGTTTTGAAAACCAGACCGGACCGGCCGGTTCGACTGGTTGAACAGCGAACCAGCCATGACACAGGTCCAGTTCTATGTTAGAGTTGACTTTGTCAGAAAACCGGTCAAAACTGGTCAACCCGTGAAAAACAGCATAAATCGGATTGAACCGGTGGTTTTCAGTTTTCAAATTTCCTTTTTTTTAAAAAAATTTTTGCAAAATGCAGCTATTAAGATTCGAACTCAAACCTTTGTAGCAGAAGACCAATGTAGTAGCCATTGTACCATCATATCTTATTAGCTTTTTTTGATAACTTATTTATATAAAACAAACACCCATATTTCTTTTTTTTCATTTTTTTACAAAATCTCATCCTCTGATGACTCTTTCTTTTTAATCTTCAACTCTCTCTCTCTCTCGCTCTCTCTCCTCTTTTTTTTTGTCACTCCCTTTTTAATCAAACCTCTTTAGTTTTAATTTATTGATATTTTCTTTCATCTTTTAATTTTGTTTTTGTCCATTAAATTGAAAAAAGTTAAAAAAGAATTATTTTTCTTTAACCCAAATTATTTAATGCCACAACCACTCACTTTTATCTTATTTTTTGTTTCTTATCAAGTTTGCATTTCTATTTTCGATTTTCTTGACTTCTTTCAAACTCCAAATTTTCTTTTTTAAATTGCAATCTCTAAATCTCAAAAACGTAAATTAAAATTTAAGTTCACAATATCTAAATTCTCATAGATGTGAATTTTATATAATTTCAAAATATTGTGATATTTTTGGGTTGGATTTAAGCTTTTTTTGGTAGATATAATTGAAATTGAAATTTATTTATTTGTTTCAATTTATAATTTTAAAAATTTATTTTTGAAAATCCAAGTTATTCAAAAATAGTAAACTTTTCATCATATAAAGTTTTAAATTAGTCAATTGCATGTCTTATTTTGTGCATATATATATTTATATAAATTATTTTTTAAAAAATTCATTGAACCGGAGTTGAACCGGTCCGACCGGTTGAATCTCGACCCTTTCACTTCACCGGTTCAATTAACGGTCCGGATTTTAAAACATTGGTAAGAGCTGGTAGCCAAAAAGAGTTGGCAAAGATTGTTCTAATTATTTTCATGTAAATGTGTAATGTAACTTTTGATGTGTGCATGGACCTCAGCCCATGTAATGACCCAGTTCGGGTTCCATTAGGCTCGGTCACACGTGCACGGGCCAAACTCTTCAAAGAATCCCTCCAAGGCCTTGTTCGTATTGTCCAAGACCAACATGGAGTCCATAGAGATATTGAAGGCTTGGAAAGAGACAACCAAATCATCTACACCATGATCCAAGCCCATGAAGAGTCAAATGGGCCCCCAAGAGAGTTGGCCGAGTAGGGCTTTAAGCCTTAGAATTTACTTAGAGTTAGTTTAGTCGTTTTAGTAGAGCATGGGCCGGCCCATCTTGACACCAAGATGGCCGACTGCTTCCCTTAGGGTTTCTAGGGTTTTTAGTAACCTTTAGCCTATAAAAAGGCTAGCTTTGTAAGGTTCTAAACACAAGTTTTATGAATAAAGTTCTTAGTATTTTCACTTTCTTCTTAAGAGAGAATTCGAGCCTTTAACTTGCTTTGGCAAGGGTTCTTGAGCAGTCTTACGTCCTGTCCTTGATTGTTCAACCGACCTATTCTCCTAGAGTATTCACCTTTATCGGAGTGTCGTTCTACCGCCTTTAATCAAAAAGTGTCGTCCGTTTGATTCTAGGTTCCGCAAACCAAGCGTTGGACAACCTCGCTAGATCCTTGGGCAAACGTGCTACGTGTCTCGAAACAAGTTGATCGAGGAACGTATCAGTTGGCTTCAGAGCTTTGGTGGAGGTATCTTCCGTTATATCCGTAGCTTTGTCTTAGTTTTTAGTTGATTCCGCTGCCTTGTTTCAAAAAATTCTGTTCGTCTAGTTATATCCTTTGTTGCGTCGTTTGTCAAAAAAAAAAATCAGTCCGCAATTTTTCTTGTGTCTTGTTGCGTCAATTTAGTCGTGATTTTGTTGTTCAATTCTGCCCGTATTCTTTGTGTGTTGCTGTCCGAAGTATTCTGTCCGTGTAGTTCCTTGTGTAACAAAAAAAAAAAAGGAGAAAACCATGCGTGTGGCAGCTAGGGTTTCACCCTTGTCGCGAACGTTGAGTTGCAATCTGTCCGCGGGTTTTGTGGGCATTGGTGGCATGCAAAATTCTGTCTTGAACCTACCCAAACCTGTCTTGCTCACGTAGTGTCCCTTGGGCAGCAAGAAAGTCGAAAACTAGAGGCGGCTAGGGTTTCCTTGCGCGCTAGGGTTTTTGTTGTTTCCTTCCAAATCTGTCCAAATCCGTTGTGGGCCGTCCAAGCTGTTAATTTTCTAACCTGAATTTTTGGTTAATACTTGTTGGGGTGGGAATCTTGAAGAGAACCTACCAGATTTTTAGAGTTTCTTGAAGATCTTGGTTACCACCTAGAAGTTCTTGAAATTCTTGGAAGTATCTTGCAAGATCTTGGAGTTTTCGGCTATTCGATTGTGTGAGTTGAGGGGCTGCATTATTTCTGGAATTTTTACTACTTCGGCCAGGTATTTGTGTTGTTGGTTAAGTCAAAAAAAAAAAACAGAATCGAAAAAAGAAAAGAAGAAAGCAATTTGGGTGGAACAAAGGCCGGACAAGAAGAAAGGAAGAACTTGAGTTTTTTTTTATTGCCAAGACAACAACCATTACATATTGTTTCTAAGCCAACCAGAAAATTTGAACAAACAAAAGAAAGAAACTCAAAAGTTTTGGCCTACCTCTTCTTGACATTCTTGATCACCTTGAGTCTTGATCACTTGAACCACCCTTTGAGGTTCTTGAAAGTCTTGACCATCTTGTTTCTTGAAAACTTGCACCTCTCTTCGAATAAAAAGTTTCTTGTATGTTCTTGCATCCATACGGGGCTTTCTTGGTTTAGGACTAAACTTCGCGGGAGTTTCTTGAGCAGCTTGTTGGGGGGATCCTCGAGTGACATTGCTCACATTATCTTGGGAGGCCATTGTCTTGAAACAAGAACCAAGGCTGCCTTGCCTTGCAAAGAGAGTGGGGGAGCCGAGTTGTTTTGTTCTTTGAAGTGTGAAGGGGCCGAGTTTCTTGGAGTGTCTTGGAGAAAGTTACGGCTGTGAGAGTGAGAGTTTTATAAGGGAGTAGCCGACTTGGGGAAGGGTTTTTTTTTAAGGAGGAAAATTCTGGAAACTTTCGATTGAGGGAGGAAAGAAACCAAATCTATTTTGGAGAGGAATTTGGAGGTTTCAAAAGTTGTTCAAAAGAAGGGTTTTTCTAAGAAGTTTCCAAACCCAACTTGTTTTCCAAAATTCATTTAGGAGATTAAATACAACACTTGGATAACTCTTTGTCCCACTTGGACACTCTCCTATAATAACTCCTTGGTTTTAGGAAACCACCCCTACTTTCACTCCTACGTTTTAGGAACCTCTCCTACATCTTAGGAAATCTAGGGTTTCCTTCCTTAGCGTTATTTCCAAATTTGCCCGCCACCCATAACCTTTCAAATCTCGTCCATTCCTTCTCAAAATCTCACCCAATTGTGTCCTACACTCTTGCTTACTCTTGTGGGAAAATGTTGGTGACGATTATTGGACTCGAGCAATATTTCTCAACTACCTAATCCAACAGATAAATGTACTTGGTAAGTCTAGTAGAGCGTTTTGAGTGCCATACACGAGCGTGAGTGATACACTAAGGGAGTGAAGTGAGGATATATTTGTACTATTCCTTCTTGTTACTAACCTTTTGCAGGGCATCAAGAGAGACATGGAGCAACAACAACCACCCACTGACTACTCCTTGATGTTCACAGCCATGAAGAACAAGCTCAGGCGAGTTAGTGAGCAACAAATGGAGGAATTGCACACTCGTTTTGATGATCTGTCCAAAAGTCTCACACGAGGCTCTCGTTCTCGATCTCACAACTGGAGTAACCGTGACACCAGGGATGCCAATGGTGAAAGCTACTCAGGTAGTAAGGAAGATGAACATGCCGAGAGGCCTAAGAGGGACACGTCTAAGAACGAACTGAAGAGGCTTAAGATTCAAGTCCTCGTGTTCAAAGGCAAGAGTGATCCTGAGGCTTACTTGGAATGGGAAGGCCGTATCGAGATGGTCTTCGACTGTTATGACTATAGTGAGGAACAAAAGGTAAAGGTTGCCACCGATGAGTTCATCGACTACGCCCTAATTTGGTGGGACCAAGTAAGGACCCATAGAAGGAGAATGGGAGAACCACGCGTCCGAACTTGGCGAGAACTCAAGGCATTGATGCGTAAGAGATTCGTTCCAAACTACTACAATCGAGATCTCCACTCCAAACTGCAAACCCTCACTCAAGGCAACATGAGTGCAGAGGACTATTACAAGGAGATCGAAATGGCCATGATGAGGGCAAACATTCAAGAGGATGGTGAAGCGACCATGGCCAGGTTTCTTAGAGGTCTCAATCCTGACTTTCAGGAAGCCTTGGAGCTCCAACATTATGTGGACATCCATGACCTCCTTGAACTTGCCATCAAGGCCGAGAAGGGAAAGAAATTAAGGCGTGGGGCCCGTACCTACCAAACTTCCAACTCGCCTTCTTGGAAGGGAAACCTCCCACGGCAAGCAACCCACGAAGTTGGAAATTCGGCTACACCAACTTCCTCTAGCCGGATTCAAGGTAATGCCTCTGCCCGTAATACCAATTTTACCCCTAACAAAGCTCTTGATGCATCCAGGTCTACCTCTAAGGTACCACATGAGACTCCTAAGACTAGGAGTAGGGACATCAAGTGTTTTAAATGCCAAGGGTTTGGCCATATCCAGTCTCAATGTCCAAACCAATGGGTCATGTTAATTACTCACAATGGCGAGATCATGTCCGATGACGACGAATGTGAGGAGGTGCCCGAATTAGTCAACGATGACTGCCTGGAGGATGATCTAGCTGCGGATGCTTGCTTGCCTACCCAAGGGGAAGTAGGTTGCTTTGTGGCACGACGAGTGCTAACCGCCCGAGTCAAGGAGGACGAACAACTACAAAGAGAGAACCTATTCTACACTCGTTGTAAGATCGGTGACAAAGTGTGTAGCCTTATCGTCGATGGTGGGAGTTGTACGAACGTGGCGAGCTTGCTCATGGTTAAGAGTCTAGGGCTCCCAACTACCCGACATCCACATCCTTACCGCCTCCAATGGCTGAGTGAGGATGGCGAGGTACGTGTCTTCAAACAGGTACGCGTTCCCTTCTCAATTGGTAGTTACACTGATGAAGTTGTATGTGACGTCGTGCCTATGCATGCTACACATGTCATCTTGGAGAGACCATGGCAATTTGACAAAGACGTCACATTCGATGGAAGGGCAAATACGTACGTACTTTTGCATGAAGGCAAGCGTAAGGTCCTCACACCACTCACACCTGCACAAGTTTATGAGGACCAACTAAAATTGCAAAGGGAGTGTGACATACACCGTCAAAAGCGAAAGCAAAAGACGGCAGACCCTGGCAAGAGCTCCACTTCTACAAGTGAGCCATCGACCAAGGGTCAAGTGAGCACACCTAGTGTTACGCATGCCAAATCCCCCACTACACCTTCCACTAGGAAGCAAAACATGATCATTAAGGCTAAGGACGTTAGAAAAGTTGTGAATTCTGACCAGCCTGTGCTTCTCATGATTTGCAAACATGTGCTCTTAGATGTTGCTGAGTTTGATAAGACATTGCCTTCGAGTATGGTTGCTCTTTTACAGGAATTCGAGGATGTATTCCCTGACGAGGTCCCTGACGGCTTACCACCCATTCGAGGGATTAAACATCAAATAGACCTGATTCCTGGAGCACCCCTACCCAACAAACCAGCTTACCGCATGGGTCTTGAGGAGACAAAGGTGCTTCAAAGGCAAGTTGATGGCCTCTTAGGTAAGGGTTGGGTAAAAGAGAGTTTAACTCCTTGTGCTGTGCCTGTGGTACTTGTCCCCAAAAAGGATGGTACTTGGCGCATGTTCACTGACTGTAGGGCTGTAGATGCTATCACTGTCAAATACCGTCATCCCATTTCTAGACTTGATGACATGCTTGATGAACTCGATGGTGCTATCATTTTCACCAAAATTGATTTAAGGAGTGGCTATCATCAAATTAGGATGAAAGAAGGCGATGAGCGGAAAACTGCCTTCAAAACCAAATATGGTCTCTATGAGTGGCTAGTCATGCCTTTTGGATTGACTAATGCCCCTAGCACCTTTATGCGACTAATGAACCATGTTTTGAGAAATTTTATTGACAAATTTGTCATTGTTTACTTTGATGACATTCTGATATACAGCCGCAGTGAACATGAGCATTTGGAGCATGTGAGACTAGTTCTTGAGACACTTCGATAGGCGCGTCTATACGTTAACCTTAAGAAGTGCACCTTTTGTACTAATGAGCTTGTGTTTTTGGGCTATGTAGTAAGTTCGCAGGGCATCAAAGTGGACGAGTCCAAGATTGAGGCCATCAAGCAATGGCCAACTCCTACATCCGTCCCTGAGGTGTGCAGCTTTCTTGGGTTGGCAGGCTTCTATTGGGGTTTTGTCAAAGACTTTAGCACCGTTGCCACCCCATTGACCGCCGTGACCAAGAAGAATGACAAATTCCATTGGGGGGAAGTCCAAGAACAAGCATTTCTTTCCCTCAAAAGCAAACTCACAGACGCACCTGTTTTAGCATTACCCAACTTCAACAAAACTTTTGAAATCGAATGTGATGCTTCTGGTGTAGGTATTGGCGCCGTCCTCATGTAAGACAAAAGGCCTTGTGCCTTCTTTAGCGAGAAACTGGGAGGAGCTGCCGTCAACTATCCCACGTACGACAAGGAGTTGTACGCACTGGTGAGAGCCTTGGAGACCTGGCAACATTATCTCTGCCCTCGGGAGTTCGTGATACACACCGATCACGAGTCATTGAAGTATCTCAAAGGGCAACCTAAGTTAAGTAAGAGACATGCCAAATGGGTAAGCTTCATTGATACCTTCTCCTATGTCATTAAGTACAAAACTGGCAAAACAAATGTGGTAGCTGATGTTTTATCTCGTAGACATTCTTTGCTAGCTGTTCTTGATGCCAAGTTGTTAGGGTTTGAGATGATCAAAGAGATATATACCCATGACCATGACTTTGGAGAAACCTATGCATCTTGCATAAAAAGTCCACATGGAAAGTATTTCTTGCACAATGAATTTTTATTTTATGTGGATAAATTGTGTGTCCCTAACTCTTCCATTCGTGATCTTTTGGTTAGAGAAGCACACAGTGGTGGTCTCATGGGACACTTTGGCATTGTTAAGACTCTAGCCATGTTACAAGAGCACTTTTACTGGCCGCACATGCGTAGGGATGTTGAACGCATGGTTGGTAGATGTGTCACTTGTCATAGGGCAAAGTCTAAAACAAATCCAAATGGCCTGTATACCCCATTGCCTATTCCTCACTTTCCTTGGGTAGACTTGTCTTTGGACTTTGTCTTAGGCCTACCTAGGTCACCAAGGGGTCATGATTCCATCTTTGTCGTAGTTGATAGATTCTCTAAGATGGCACATTTTATTCCCTGTCACAAAACTGACGATGCATCTCATATTGCTACTTTGTTCTTCAAAGAAATTGTCCGTCTGCATGGCATGCCTAAAACCATTGTTAGTGATAGAGATGTAAAGTTCTTGAGTTATTTCTGGAAGACTTTGTGGTCTAAGCTGGGCACTAGGCTGTTATTCTCTACCACCAGTCATCCACAAAGCGATGGACAAACTGAAGTTGTCAATCGCACACTTGGTACTCTACTTCGGGTTTTGATTAAAAAGAATCTTAAAACTTGGGAAGAGTGTTTGCCTCATGTTGAATTTGCCTACAATCGAACTGTTCATAGTGCAACACACTACTCACCTTTTGAGGTTGTCTATGGCTTTAACCCTTTGACCCCCCTGGATTTGGTACCCTTACCTTCCTCTGAGCACACAAGCTTAGATGGGAAAAAGAAAGTTGATTTTATGCGCAGATTACATGAAGCCGTTAGGGCAAACATTGAGAGGCATACTCAGCAATACATCCAGCAAGCCAACAAGCACCGTCGTAAGATGATTTTTGAGCCTGGGGACTGGGTTTGGCTTCACTTGAGGAAGGAGAGATTTCCCAAGCAGCGACAAAGCAAGTTATCCCCAAGGGGAGATGGACCCTTTCGAGTGCTCCAACGAGTTAATGACAACGCTTACAAACTGGAGCTACCTGGGGAGTATAATGTTAGCACGACCTTCAATGTCGTGGATTTGAGCCTGTTTCTTGACGAGGAGGACCCAGATTTGAGGGCAAATCCTTCTCAAGAGGAGGGGACTGATGTGTGCATGGACCTCAGCCCATGTAATGACCCAGTCCGGGTTCCATTAGACCCGGTCACACGTGCACGGGCCAAGCTCTTCAAAGAATCCCTCCAAGGCCTTGTTCGTATTGTCCAAGACCAACATAGAGTCCATAGAGATATTGAAGACTTGGAAGGAGACAACCAAATCATCTATACCATGATCCAAGCCCATGAAGAGTCAAGTGGGCCCCCAAGAGAGTTGGCCGAGTAGGGCTTTAAGCCTTAGAATTTACTTAGAGTTAGTTTAGTCGCTTTAGTAGAGCATGGGCCGGCCCATCTTGACACCAAGATGGCCGACTGCTTCCCTTAGGGTTTCTAGGGTTTTTAGTAACCTTTAACCTATAAAAAGGCTAGCTTTATAAGGTTCTAAACACAAGTTTTATGAATAAAGTTCTTAGTATTTTCGCTTTCCCTTTAACTTGCTTTGGCAAGGGTTCTTGAGCAATCTTGCGTCCTGTCCTTGATTGTTCAACCGACCTATTCCCCTGGAGTATTCACCTTCATCGGAGTGTCGTTCTACCGCCTTTAATCAAAAAGTGTCGTCCGTTTGATTCTAGGTTCCACAAACCAAGCGTTAGACAACCTCGCTAGATCCTTGGACAAACGTGCTACGTGTCTCGAAACAAGTTGATCAAGGAACGTATCAACTTTGTTCCTATAAATATGACAAAAAAGAAACGATATCGGTGCAACAACATTTTGTTTTCTAAAGAAGATGTCATGACTTTGAATTGGAGATCGAGGTAAAAAGTAAATTTGTATGGTTTGCTATCAATTATGAGTTGACTACTAAAGCACGTGGTCAAACATTATATTTCTTTCATATACTGTGGTTTGAAGTTCCAAAATTGTATGATGAATTTGAGCTGGCTCTGATAAAGTCCAAGCTTAATTTGGTCAATGAGTTCTAGTTTTTAGTTTATATTTCGCTATAGCCTCAAAATATCTTTTTATTTTTCCCATTGCACTAAGATTGTCTTAAGGCTGTATACCATACTCAAATAACTAAACGCAGGCGGTGTTACATTTTGGCGAGTACTCGAAGTTTTGGACTTAATTCAACTAAATGCATATCAACCAGTTAAAAGTTAAGGATAGCATTACCAAAGGCTGTATACCATACTGATGGTTTCTCCATTTATGAGGCCAAGAAAATGGTGAAAATGAATGCTCGCTGGGCTTTTCTGTTACAGTGGAAATAGGTTGTGGTTGTCTGTTTGTACACGACTTGAGAATTAAGGAAACGTTTTTGTACTATCCCATGAAGAAAAAGCCAAGTTGCATGCGTTAAAGCTAGGTGGCTTTGTGAGACAAGTTCTTGATGTTTTGTACTTAGTTGAACTGAATCTTCACTTTGTTTCTTTTAGCTTCTTGGTGGGAATCTGAGATAATTTCTGACTTCACCGTTCGCATAATCTAGTACCTTGCTTGCTTTGTACACCTTTTTTTTTTCCTCCAAAGGTGACAAATTTATTATTATTTTGTATGTTATATTTGTACCACTATCCAAGGTAAAAAATGGGAAGGGAAGTTGTATCTATATCTAGAATTGAACCAAATTGTTGAAATGTAACAAAGTCGCGACACATGAACAACTTGACTCGACTAGGGCTTGGCCAAACTCAAGTTCTTTTCTGCCTTAGTCCGAACTCAAGTTGATTTCTCTTGCAACTCAAGAAACATTCCTTGTTAGCTGTACTTGGTGAAAATCTTTTGATTTGTAAGTTATTTTTTTCCCGTGTATAAATCATTGATACTTGAAACAAATAAAACCCTTGTTAAGTACCATAAGCTAGCACGAAACTTAGTAGAGAAAATTCTTCAACTAATGTTAATGAAAGGCGGGATCCTGTCAGATGATTGTGCAATTTAACCTTGCGATATGCAGGATCATGATGAAATAAATTCAAGGATTAGCCGACTTCAAGTTTTAATTTGAAGTTTCCTTCAGACCACGGATTCAGATTATCCAATTTTGTTTTGCGTGTCTATGTCTATGTGGGTGTGTTTCTTTTATATATATATATATATATATATATATATATATAATGTTTTTAGGTTTAGGATTCTAAGTATGTCAAGAGCAGCAGCAGCACAACCTCGCATGCGTTGAAAATGAGGTGCATATTTGTAATGGGGAAACAGATTATTAAGTAGATATGTTTCAGTTACACAATATTTAAGAAGCCATATAAACTACCTAAATACTAAATTTAATGATGTTAAGCCTTCAGATTTGGAGGTTCTTGATTTATTAATTAACTTTTCCTATAAAGACAACAAAAAAGAAACAATGTCGATGCAAAGTACAAGATGTGACGACATTTTTTTTGAGTAAATTTTATATATATTGACAATGTATATACTATTATGATTGGATGCACGACACATATACAAAATTTAGATTTCAAATTCAAATTCAAATTATGTGTCATGCATCTAATGGTAAAAATATATACAATGTCAGTGTATAGAAGATTAATCTTTTTTTTTTAACAAAGATGTCATGACTTTAAATTGGAGCTCGAGGTTAAAAGAAAATTTGTGAGCCTTGCTATCAATTATGTGTTGACTACTAGAGTACGTGGTTAAACATCATATTTCTTTCATAAACCGTGGGTTGAAGTACCAAAGATGTATGATGAATTTGAGCTGGCTCTAATAAAGTTGAAGCTCAATTTGGTTAATTAGTTCTAGTTTTTAGTTTACATTTTATATTTGGCTATAGCCTCAAAGGATCTCTTTATTCGTCCAATTGCACTCAGATTGTCTCAAGGTTATATACCATACTCAAATAACTAAATGCACACGGTGTTGCATTTTGGTAAGTACTTGAGGTTTTGGACTTAATTAAACTTCAACCGAATCTTTAAGCAGTTTTGTATCCATCTTCTAGTGGGTAAATGGAAATAAATGTCAATTACTAGCTTTTTCTTTTTCTTTATATATTTAATATTCAGCCCAAAACAATTCTTTTTAGAATTAGTCTTTACACGTTGTTAATTTTAAATGCATGACAACTAATTATAATTTGGACTTGAAATTCAAATATTGCATATATAACATGTATCCATTCCTACCAATGAAAAATGAGTACAAATTATTTATTTCAAATAAGTATAAATTATTAAGTGAAAACTGAGCAAGTGATCTGTCAATGACTAACATGCGTTACAAGCCTAATGCACGTCTTACTACATATGCAATACAATCTCAAGCGAATTTTGTAGACCATCAAAATCCGGATCCAAGATATGAATGCCTACATTCACTAATAAGAATATGTGCATTTGCTGGTCCTCTGAACCTTTGTAAGATCTTTCTTTGAATTATATATGTGGTTTTTTCTTTGCCATTCGTCTATCTCAAACATAATTTATTGGAGTTCTTGTGCCCTTTTCCTCATTAAAAATTTTTGAGAAAATAAATCTATAATTTTATCATTTTAAGAAACTTAGTAATTTTCCATGATATTGTTATTTAACCATTCTTAAGATGTAGTTATTCCTTTCTACAATAAGAAAAGAAGTGATTACTCAAAATGTTGTTGAAAATAAAAGTGTGCTTTATCTAGAAATTTTTGAAAAGCTCAATTTTTATTTTTACCTAACCAACAAATTTCTCTATACAGTTTAGTTGTTGTATAATTTCATACCAAGGCTATGCAATATTCGTTTTACAGATGGGATTTAAATTTCTCATTTTCTGTTCATCAATCATACTTTTGTTAAAAATTCTATAGATAATCTTAGAAGCTTAAAGGCTTGGGCCATCACAAACACTTTAGACATAAAAAACAAAAAAGTAATGTATATACGGTTCTTTGCTCTTGTATTTTGAGTTCCAAGTGGGGGTTTTAGATTAGGATCGTTTAACCCAAATATTACTCTTTTAAAGTACCTCACAATCGCTTTAGTTCTATCAGATTTGGTCTAGATTATCACCCATGAAAGCCAAATCCGTAATCATCAAATCCCCGGAAGTCACCCCTTAAATTTGGCTTATAAAGGCGTGATGCATATATAGTACTAATCCCGGTCTTCTTGTAAATCTTCTGACAGCATTGTTAAACTTTTACAATTGGCTAGAATCATGCCATTAAGATTGGTACTTCATTCAATTTAAGGAAAGCTTGGGACTTGTTGATGGACCTAATGTTGAATGTTTGGATTTGGAAATAAAATGGGAACCAAGATGACAAGTGTTGATTTTGGTACCAAAAGAGTCAAAAAATCCGAAACAACAATGAAGAAATATGTTGAAAACAACCAGAAGACATATCCAAAATACATTTTGATGTACAAGATAAGCAAGATAATCATAAAAGTTAATATAAACAACTCAAAATCTATACATTGCATGAATGTTTGGAATCTAAGGATTTGATTCTACAAAGCTTGAATTTCATCACTTTTTCCTACAAATTTGATGTTTCGATTACAAATTCTGATTATCTGATCGCTTAAAAGTTCATTAGTTCTCTCTCTTTCTCTTTCGACGATTCGATTGGACAACGGCATCCTTACGGAATACCATGCAGACTACAACACTTGATATTTGTACAAACAAAGACACTTTCTTTTTAGAACTTAATTACAAGTTTAATTAATGTAAGCTTGAGATAACAAAATGGTAATGTACATATTCACGGCAATCTTAACACGTAAATGGTTTTTTACAGAAGAAGAAAATCGATTACCTTATATTCAATATTATTGCCAATAGCATTTGCTACATACACGTCTGGATTTAGCCTGAATTGGTGTATGCACCAATTGGTTCTTTTTCCAGGATGTTCTGTTCCACGACAATAGATGAGTTCTTTCTTGTAACCATTTACTTGACCTCCAATGTAGATAGCTTTTTCAGATGTAGGGGTCCAATAACCATCTCCAGAGAACACATTGTCATTTGGCTCTACGGTGTAAAAAAACCATTTCTTTCCAGTGCTATACTCGCAGCTATCTACAATTTATCAAAAAAGCTTTGGAAATGATTAACAGCTAAATACATTAACTCGAAATGACAATTAATATAATTTTCACGAACATCATCTATTGGACGCAAAACTAATAACCAGGTAGATATGTGAAATGTACCCGTCCTTAAGAAAAGAAGATAGAACTTGCATAGGAAGTGCTCAGACCCAAGCCCGCACACTCTTTCGGCCAACAATGCCCCTATTACTGCTGTGCTGCCTTTCCTCCGGTTTGTAGAGTTGGGTTTTCCATTTACCCACACTGGGGTCCGTACTCTTCACTGATCGAGCACTCTTGCATCGAAGATGAACGGAGCTAACCGATTTGTCGAAACTGTGGGATGCAAAAATATATCGGCAGGGGAGTAAGAGCAGCTTGAGCAGTTGAAGAATCAACCTCAAATCATCCATCTACTAGATTGGGAAGAGGTAGATAGAGGGACTGCTTTAAGCACATGCAAACCAACTCACTCAATTCACTCATCGAGGAGTGCCTCAGCCAAGAAAAGTAATTTTACGGCCCCCATTCTAAAATTCAACAGAATCCAGAATCAAGTCTAATCCGATCACAAGGTAGAACCAAAAAAATTTCACAAAATTAATCGTTCTGATAACTTAAACCAACATGCATGCTGGAAAAACACCAAAAGAGGAGGAATAAGAAATTGAAACTTCATCCACGCTGACAAAATTTGAAACTTCATCCGTCAAAATTACGGACATGCAATTGAAGAATCGCGACCAAAATCTTAGATGAGAGGAAAAAACTGAAAATTGAAGCTGCATTTCAACCAATTAAAGTTAAGGATAGCATTACCAAAGGGTAGTTGATCAGGGCTTGTTCCAAAAACATCAGCAGTGGGAATATAGTCAGGCAAATCATCGCGACCACGTACCCAGAATTTTGTTCATCAGATAAAACATCAATTCTTCATCACTGGGATCAAATTTACATCCAACAGGGACTTCAATACGGGTTCTTTTTCCTCCACTATCGTCATTTCCACGGGCTGAAGCTGCTGATGGTTTCTCCATTTCTGTGGCCCAGAAAATACTGAAAATGAATGGTCGCTGGGTTTTTCAGTTACAGAGGAAATTGGTTGTGGTTATCTGTTTGTACACGACTTGAGAATTGAGAAAACACGTTTTTGTACTATCCCATGAAGAAAACGCCAAGCATACGTTAAAGTTCAGTGGCTTTGTGAGATAAGTTCTTGATGTTTTGCACTTATATACGTTGAACAGAATCTTCACTTTGTTACGTTTACCTTCTTGGTGAGAATCTGAGATAAGTTCAGACTCACAGTTCGCATAATTTTGTACCTTGCTTTGCTTTGTACACCTTTTTTTTTTTTTTTAAGGTGACAAAATTTTGATTATTTTGTATGTTACTTTTGTACCACTATCCATGATAAGGGGAGGGGGGGGGGGGAGGGATATTGTATCATCATCTAGAATTGAACCAAAAGCTTGACTCGACCAGGGCTTGGTCAAATTCAAGTTAATTTCTGTCTTATTCTAAACTCAAGTTTATTTCTCTCGTTACTCAAGAAACGTCCTTTGTTAGCATCCTTTGTTAGCTGTACTTGAAGAACATCTTTTGATTTGTAAGGTTTTTTTTTTTCCTTGTATGAATCATCGATATTTGCAGCAAATAAAACCCCAAGTACCATAAGCTAGCATGAAACTTAGTTGAGACAATTTTTCAACTAATGTTAATGAAGGCGGGATCCTGTCAAATGATTGTGCAATTTACCTTGGTATGTGCAGGAGTCATGATGAAATTAATTGGAGGATTAGCTGACTTCAAGTTTTAATTTAAAGTTTCCTTTAGGTCACGTATTCAGATTACCCAGTTTTGTTTTGCAGTTGTGTCTATGTCTATGCGGGTGCTCTTGTTTTTTTTTTTTTTTGGGTTTAGGATTCAAGGTATGTCAAAAGCAGCAGCATGGCCTCGCATGCGTATTAAACGAGGTGCACATATGTAATGGGGAAACAGATTATTAAGTAGATATGTCGCAATAACATGAGGTTCAAGGAGCCATATAAACTATCTGCATTTAATGATGTTAAGCCTTTAGATTTGGAGATTCTTGATATATTAATTAAGTGATAGATTCTTACAGCACATAAACATCTGATTAAACATGATAAATGCCTCAATCGAATATGAAATATTTGTGATCAATATATCATAGTACCTAAGACACAGTAAATATTTTTAAATTGTTCTCTGCGTTGTAATATATTTTTAATTTCTTTTGCATTTCGTCCTGCATTTTTCCTTGCTTTGGTTTTTCTCTTCTTCTTTTCTTTTTTGGTGGGTGGGGTCTATCTTTTTTGTTTTATGTAAGAGTTGGGAGCCATAAAAAGTTGGCAAAGATTGTACTTATTATGTAATTTAAACGTTTAATGTAATTTTTTTCCCTATAAAGATGACAAAAAGGAAATGATGTCGGTGCAAAGTACAAGATGTGATGATATATAATTTTCCTTTTAACGAAGATGTCACGACTTCGAATTGGAGCTCGAGGTAAATTTGCATGACTTGCTATCAATTATGAGTTGATTACTTGAGCACGTTGTCAAACATCATATTTCTTTCCTAAATTGCGGTTTGAAGTTCCAAAAATGTACGATGAATTTGAGCTGGCTCTGATAAAGTTCAAGCTCAATTTGGTCAATGAGTTCTAGTTTTTAGCTTATATTTGGCTATAGCTTCAAAGCGCAACGGATCTTCTATCTCACACCCTGTGTCATTCTCTGTCTCATTTTTTATTATATTGTTATTTCTCCTTCATAAACATCATGTTTTAGTTCTTTTTTGTTTCCTTAACATCTAATAACTATTAATTCAGTAATACACAAAATTTAACAAACTCAAAAAATCAAAATGCATAAGAAATGAGATTTTTTATGAATTTTTTGCTGTATTTTTTAATTTTCTATTATATATTACTTTTTTGAAACTGTTGTATTTATTTTTTACTGAATTAATAGTTATTGAATCTTAAGAGAATAAAAAAGAACTAAAACATGATGTTTATGAAGGAAATATAACAATATAATAAAAAGTGAGACAGAGAGTGGCACAGAATGTGGCCTCAAAGGATCTTTTTATTCTTCCAATTGCACTCAGATTGTCTTAAGGCTGTATACCATAATCAATAACTAAATGCACGCCTTTATTATTCGAGTATCATACTTATTAAACAATGTACTTTCTTATGATATCTTTTGTTCTTTTTTTTTGGGGTTTTTTGGTTCCTTTAGAAGTGCTTTTAAAATTGATGTTTGGTTATATTTTAGAGACGCTTTTAATTATTCTAGAGCTAATGAATTTAAGAATCATTGTACTGTAGTATGTAGTAGGTTATCCTAGTTTTTGTTTTCCTTTGTTCTGTTTCTTTGATACTTGCAAAGTGTGGTTGTTGCTGCTCGTGAATCTGCTTTCTTGATTTTAATAAAAGTTTCCATTTGCATTATAAAAACTAGAAAATAAAGGAAATTTAAGAATATTTCAGAGAAAAGCCGGCACTGTCACAAACAATCTCCTCTTCGAATATGTATCAAATGAAAGTATAGAAGGCGGTACAAGTTAAGGACCCATAAAATGTTGGAAAATGGAAATGTTGCTTGATAAACCTTGCCCCAAGTTCACGTAGCCCCATGTATCATAACTGCTGGAATTATTATTATTATTTTTTCACATAGTCGATCATAAGTAATGAAGTTCACAACTAAATTAGACATTTGTAATTTCTTCTGGGCAAAAATTTATTCTCTTGTAGCATATATAAGGATCATTTAACTTTTTAGAATTAATATTTCACTGACAGTGTTGGATGAATGACGACTATGCAAAATTTGAATTTGAAATTCAATATTTGCACACATGTCATGAATTCAACGATGATAGTATATACACTATCAGTGTATATAAGATTTATTCTAACTTTTATCCTACGTATCTTTCATGACATTGTGGCAGCTAACAGCTTGAACAAGATTTTTTAAGAAAAAAAAATTGCTAAATTAGACACGTCAAATGTGTTCCAATTGTCATCAGCCAAATTTGATGGGATTTTCATCGCCTCATCTGTGGAAAATGATCCAAAATCTTGGAATTGCAAAGTTGATTGCCATTCAAAATTTGGTAAACTTATCCCATCAGACAAGCTAGCATCCTCACCAATCTCTTCACCAAGAATAGCTTGCAACTCGAATGCATTGCAGTTTTGATCCAGAAGTTCTTCAACATTATCTACATCTATGCTTAATGAAGGATGCCCTTCATGCATCTGATCCCCGTCAATGAAATCAGGAGGTTTTTGACATTGGAATATCATGTTTTCAATTTGATTTGCTCTATCCAAACTGCCCAGAGGTAAATCTAGGGATGTGCAACTTGCTCCACTCGAAGATGATTCTTGATCAGTACTGACATGAATTTTGCCAAGATCATTGCTTGAATTATCTTGATTCAAGAATTTGGCGAAGACTGCCGCCAGATCGATCAATGTCAGCTCCATTGCTTGAATTACTTGACTCATCACTAGCGCTGCCAGGGCTAGGCATCTGATAAATTAAGCCCAGCCGGTCCGCCTGCCGGGCAGACTTGCTTCGACGAGTTTTCCGGCATCCGCCACCTACTGGGACATTTCGCAACATCTACCTTTAGTCCAGTACCTCCTGCAGCCTTTACAGAAGTATCTGGGCTGTGACATGCTGTAGTTGTTGTAATAGCAAAATTTTGTGTTAGAAGAGGCACACCTAGGACAATTTGGTGCTGATTCAGTGTTGGACTTCCATCTTCTCCCATGACCGGAGACCTTGAAGGGCAGTCAAACATTGCGTGGTCACTAGTACTGGTGAACATGACGGAAAGTTTTGAAGAAAATAGACTTGCTGCTAATATTTTTCTGGAGAATGTGGTGGCTTGGGGTAGGATTCAAAAGGAAGATCCAGAAGAGAGAAATACGGGTAAGAATTAATTAAACTCTTGTTCTAGATGAAGAAAAAATGTTCCTAATTATTTAGTTATGTCATTCCTGACCTGTAGTAGTTTAGATGTTAAAATGTGACAAGTTAAATTTCTTATACGTGTAAAGATTAAAAAAATTTTCAAATTTAAGAAATAAGATGTGTTGAATTTTGAAATTTTCAAAATTTAGAAGGGCAAATATATAAACATGAAGCAAAATGCTATAGACCAATAGTAGTTCAATCATTAAATTATAGGAGATTACACCACATTATACCTGCAAATGCTAACCGGAAGCAAGTTGTAGCTAAAACATTTTTTAGGTGCCTATGTTAGTGTGGCGTTGTCCCACATCGGCTTTTGTATAAGGGAACCTTTCCCTTGGTTACCTATAAATATAGTGGGCCTGTGATATGGTTAAGAGCACTAAGACCAAGAGAGCATTAGTGGGCTATTTGGACCTTTGGGTCATTAAGCCTTTTGTTTAGTTAAATACTTTTGGGCTCTCTTGTGTTTTAGTATTAGGTGTTTTGGGCCTAGGAACACTTTCCTAAGGCATCTTTTGTACTCTCTTCTTCATAGTAAAATATTGCTCCTCCTCCGTCCGTGGACGTAGGTCAATTTGACCGAACCACGTAAATTCTTGTGTTCTTGTTTTACTTATTTTTGCTTTGTTATTTGTCTTTTGGGGTTGCTACAAATCCTTTTGTCAATTTCCTGGAGCCAGACCTAACAAACTGGTATCAGAGCTTCTTCGGAGGCTTTGGATTTTGTGGCAACAATGACAATAACAAAGACTGTCGTCGAGAAATTCGACAGGAATGTCAACTTCGAGATGTGGCAGCTCAAGATGGAGGCCATTTTGGTTCAAGACGGAGTTGATCTAGCGATACACGGAATTGAGAAAAAGCCAGAGAGTGTGACAGAAGCAAATTTTGCTGAGATGGATAAGAAGGTAAGATCCAGTATTATCTTAAATATCTCTGATAAGGTTTTGCGGGAGGTAGCCACTGAGACTTCGGCAAAGGCCATGTGGGACAAACTTAAGGTCTTGTACATGAAGAAGACAGTTGAGAATCGGTTTTATTTAAAGCAAAGTTTGTATATGCTTCGCATGACTGAAGGTACATCTATACTCTCAAATCTTGATAAATTTGATTCCATTATTATGGATTTGGGAAATATAGATTCAAAAATTGATGATGAGGATCAGGCCCTGTTACTTTTGTGTTCCCTTCCCCAATCTTTTAAATATTTTCGCGATACTATGATTTATGGAAAAGAAACAATTTCGTATCGGGAAATTAAATCTGCATTAAAATCTAAGGAGCAGATAGACAGGGATATTACTGGGGAATTTAGTGGAGGTCATGCAGAAGGTCTGGTTGTTAGGGGCAGAACTGAGAGAAGAGAATTTGATAAAAGTAGATCTAAATTTAGATCTAAATCCAGACATAGAAATGTGGAGTGCAATTATTGTCATAAAATGGGGCACATTAAGGCAGATTGTTTCAAATTGAAAAATAAATTGAAACAAAAGGGGAAACCTGGTGAGAAAAATTTTGAAACTTTCGAAGCTGGTGTTGCAGCTGATGAGAATGAAGGAAGTATTTTCTTTGTGACTGATGACAGGACAAGGTCTAAAAATGAATGGATTTTAGATTCGGGGTGCTCTTATCACATGTGTCCCAATAGGGATTTATTTTCCACTTATGAATCTTACAATGGTGGAATTGTTTTGATGGGTAATAATGCCGCTTGTAATGTTGTTGGTAAGGGTACAATTCGAATTAAAATGCATGATGGTATTGTGAGGACGCTCACTAATGTTAGACATGTTCCTGATTTGAAAAAGAATCTCATCTCTTTGGGCACTCTAGAGGCTCTTGGGTGCAAATACTCAGGTGAAAATGGCATTATGAAGGTTTCTAAAGGTGCTCTCGTTGTAATGAAAGCTTGCAGGATTGGTAGTTTATATGTTTTGCAGGGATCTCCTGTTACAGGCTCGGTTGCAGTTTCGTCATCATCATCTTTGTCTGATTCTGACATCACTAAATTGTGGCATATGCGTTTGGGACATATGAGCGAGAAAGGCCTGGGCATACTAAGCAAAAGGGGACTTCTTTGCGGTCAGAGTACTGGGTCACTGGAATTCTGTGAACATTGTATCTTTGGGAAGCAAAAAAGAGTTAGCTTCAGTTCTCAAGCAATCCATAAGACGAAAGGTACTCTTGATTATATTCATTCAGATTTATGGGGTCCATCTCGTGTTCCGTCTAAGGGTGGTGCCAGGTATATGTTGACTTTCATTGATGATTATTCAAGGAAAGTTTGGGTTTATTTTCTTAAACATAAGAATGATGTTTACCTCACTTTCAAGCAATGGAAAGTTTTGATTGAGAAACAGACAGGTAAACAGGTCAAGCGGCTTAGAACAGATAATGGTATGGAATTTTGTGAAAGAGAATTTGATGAATTTTGCAAGAATAAAGGAATTGTTCGGCATCATACTGTCAGGATGACGCCTCAGCAAAATGGTGTGGCCGAACGTATGAACAGAACACTTTTGGAGAGAGTGAGATGCATGATCTCTAACGCAGGGTTGGCCAAGGATTTTTAGGCTAAAGCAATTTCTATGGCCTGTTATATTGTCAACCGTGCTCCTTTTGCTGCTGTTAATTTTAAAGCTCCTGAGGAAGTTTGGTCAGGTACTCCTGCTGATTATTCTGATTTTAAAATTTTTGGGTGTCCAGCATACATGCATGTAAATGATGAAAAATTGGAACCTCGTGCTAAAAAGTGTATTTTCTTTGGGTATGCTTCTGGGGTGAAAGGATACAGATTATGGTGTTCTGATCCTAAATCTCCAAAATTTATAATCAGTAGAGATGTTACTTTTGATGAATTCTCTATGTTATCTTCCAAGAAGGAGTCTTCTAGTTCTTGTCAAACAAATAATAGTATGCAAAAGCAGGTGGAGCTTGAAATTGGTAGTTCTGGTCCTTCTATTCAACAAGTGCCAGTAGATGCATCTGAATCTACTGATGAAAATAATTAAGAAGAGAAAGAATATTCCATTGCCAGAGATAGACCAAGGAGGGATATTCGACCACCACAAAGATATGCAAATTTGGTTGCATATGCTTTGTCTATCTCAGAAGAAACTGATGTAGTTGATGAGCCTACTACATATTCAGATACGATTTCTTGTGATGATTCTGCTAAGTGGTTGGTTGCGATGAATGAACAAATTGAGTCTCTCCATCGAAATGGAACTTGGGTTCTTGTGAAGCCGCCTCCAGGTAAGAAAATTGTTGGATGCAAATGGGTCTTCAAGAAGAAAGAAAGTATTCCACGAGTTGAAGATGCAAGGTATAAGCACGTTTGGTTGCAAAGGGCTATAGTTAGAATTTGTCAGAAATTCACACTTTGAAGTTGCAGTTAAGTAGTGAATTTGACATGAAACATTTGGGAGCAGCTAAGAAAATTATTGGCATGGAGATCAAAAGAGACCGAGGAGCTGGAAAATTATTCTTGACTCAAGAAAATTATCTTGAAAAGGTTTTGGAGAAGTTTGGCATGAAAAATGCTAAACCTGTGACTACCCCTCTTGCTAGTCATGTTCGACTATCTGCTACTCAGTCACCACAGTCAATTGAAGAGGAAGAGTATATGGCACAGGTTCCTTATTCCAACGCAGTTGGCAGCATTATGTATGCAATGGTTTGTACTCGTCCAGATATTGTACAAGCAGTCAGTGTGGTTAGCAGGTATATGTCGTGTCCCGGAAAAGCACATTGGCAGGCTGTGAAGTGGATTCTCAGATACTTGCGAGGGACTTCAAATTGTAGTTTGGAGTTTGGAAGAAATAGTGACATTTTGGTTGGTTTTGTAGACTCTGACTATGCTGGGGATCTTGACAGGAGAAGATCACTTTCAGGTTACGTATTTTGCATTGGCGATTGTGCAGTTAGTTGGAAAATTACTTTACAACCTGTTGTAGCTTTATCTACTACGGAGGCAGAATATATGGCCATGACTGAGACAATCAAAGAAGCCTTGTGGTTAAAGAGTCTGTTTGGCGAGTTTAGTTTGTATCAAGGTGTTACTACTATTTACTGTGATAGTCAAAGTGTCATTCATTTGACTAAAGACCAGATGTATCATGAGAGGACGAAGCACATTGATGTGAAATTTCATTTCATTCGAGATACTATTGCTAAGGGAAAAGTCCTTGTTCAGAAAATCAGTACCAAGGAGAATCCTATTGACATGTTCACGAAACCTCTTCCAGTTTACAAGTTCAAACAATGCTTGAATTGGATTGGTGTTCGTTGTTGGTGAGCCCATTGGAGATTATGTGGAGAAGGTGGAGCAGTTTTGCTACTGTTGATGTTGGGGACACGCCAAGGTGGAGATTTGTTAGTATGGCGTTGTCCCACATCGATTTTGTATAAGGGAACCTTTCCCTTGGTTGCCTATAAATATAGTGGGCCTGTGATGGAGTTAAGGGCACCAAAACCAAGAGAGCATTAGTGGGCTATTTGGGCCTTTGGGTCATTAAGCTTTTTGTTTAGTTAAACACTTTTGGGCTCTCTTGGGTTTTAGTATTAGGTGTTTTGGGTCTAGGAACACTTTTTTAAGGCATCTTTTGTACTCTCTTCTTCATAGTAAAATATTGCTCCTCCTCCGCCCGTGGACGTAGGTCAATTTGACTGAACCACGTAAATTCTTGTGTTCTTGTTTTACTTATTTCCTGCTTTGTTATTTGTCTTTTGGGGTTGTTACAAATCCCCCCCCTTTTTGGTTCCCCTTTTCAAAAAAATTTTTTCCCCTGGAGGCAGACCTAACAAGCCTGACGTTGATTTCATAGTATCTTGGCATTCAGTATAATCGGAATCAGTATATCCAATGATCTCTAACTCATCTGACTTCCGATACGTGAGCATGTAATCTTTTATTTTCTATAGATACCGTAAGACCCGGTTGGGTTGTTTTTTGTTTAATGATCTAATTCATGATTTACTCAAAATATCTACCCAACATATCCAGTAATGTACGCAATATCCGGACGCGTACATTAACTTGAAGCCATACATTAAACTCTCTACTGCTGATGCATAAGGAATCTTTTGCATCTCTTTTTCCTCAAAAGCATTCTTAGGCACTGTTCAAGACTAAATTTGTTTCCTTTAGTCACAGGGGTGTCACCTAATTTACAATTTTGCATGCAATATCTTTTAACAACCTTTTTGATATAGCCCTTTTGTGATAGTGTTAAAATACCTCGAGATCGATCTCGATGTATTTGTATGCCTAACACAAAAGATGCATCATCAAGATCTTTCATCTCAAAATTTTTAGTTAGAAATTTCTTGGTTTCATGCAATATACCAATATCGTTCCTGGCAAGCAAAATGATTGAATGCTTTAAACTGGGCTTTTTCCCTGTCCCAAACTCATAAGGGGTTTTGATAGTTGCTTTAGTTGAAAATCTGTTAAGAATATATGCTGCAGTCTTAAGTGCTTCTCCCCAGAGTGACTCTGGTAAGGTAGAATGACATATCATACTCCTTACCATATCTTTAAGCGTTCTATTTCGTCTTTCAGTTACACCATTCATAGTGGGTAAACCCGACATAGTGTATTGTGAGACGATGCTGCATTCTTCTAGGTATTTAGCAAATGGTCCTGAATGTTGTTCACCTGAACCGTCATATCTACCATAGTACTCACCATCACGGTCAGATCTGACGCTTTTAATTCTTTTGTTGAGTTGATTTTCAACTTCAGCCTTAAAAATTTTGAACACGTCCAGTGACTGTGACTTTTCAGAAATGAGATATATGTAACCATATCTTGAAAATCGTCTATGAACGTTATAAAATATTGTTGACCATTCCAGGCAAATATAGAAAATGGCTTACAAATATCCGTATGTATAAGTTCTAAGACGTCTAAGGACCTATTGGCTTCAAATCTCCTTTATTGGTTTGTTTCCCCTTTATACAGTTAATATAATCATCAAAATCTGTAAAATTCAAGGGGTCGAGAATTTCATTTGACACGAGTCTTTTCATTCTCCGTTTGGAGATATGTGTCCCAATCTCTTGTGCCATAATGCGGCTGAATTCTCATTGGTTACTTTTCTTTTTACTCCTCTAGTACTCAAATGCAGAGATTCATTAAATGAGATAATTGTATCAATTAAATATAGATTATCGTAGTGCATTAAAGAACCAAAACTAACCAATTTTGAATCATGAAATAATTCAAAATTTTCATTTCCAAATGAACAAGAATAACCAAATTTGTCCAAAGCAGAAATAGAAATTAAATTCCGTCTAAAAGACGGTACAACAAATGTCTTATTGAGATCCAAATAAAATCCGGTTTTTAACAATAATTTAAAAACCCCAATTGCCTCAACTTGAACTGTTTTACCATCGCCCACGAAGATATATCTTTTATTACCATTAGACTTTCGGCAATTCAGGCAATACTGCATAGACATATTGATGTGAGTTGTTGCACCAGAATCTAACCACCACGTGTGTCTAGGTACCAAAGTTAAATTAACCTCAGAACAAATCAAATTAAGAAGCATACCTTTCTTAGCACGTCAAACGTGATAGTTGGTGCAATACTTCTTTTTATGCCTTTCAGCTCCACAAAAGAACAACTATGCTTTCCCTGATCATCTGATTTCTTTTATTGTTTCTTTTGTGGCGCTATACCTGCAGCTCATTTTTCCTTCTTTCTCTTAAGTCATTTACTTTTATTATTAATGGTTAAAATCAGATGGTCATTTTCTGTCTAATCTTGCTTCAACCTTTCCTTTTCCTTTACACAGTGTGAGATGAGTTTATTTAGAGACCAAGTCTCTTTTTGACAGTTGTAACTCATTTTAAACTGGTTAAACTGTGTAGGAAGAGATATTAAAATCAAATGCACCAGTAACTCTTCAGAGAGTTTCAATTTGAGTGCATTCAATTTTAAGGCAAGATGAGACATCTCTATAATGTACTCTCTGATATTATCTTTACCACTATATTTCATCGAAACTAGGCATGTCAAGAGCCTACTAATTTTAGTTTTTTCGTTCTTGACAAATTTTTTTTCAATATTTTGAAGGAACTCTTTAGCGGTTACTGTCGTTTTTGACATTGTTCCCATGAATGCTTCTAGAACGGCTTTTTTGATCATCATCAGACATAAGCGATTCGATCTCTCCCACCTTTCATTATTTTTCTTTTCATTGGAAGTTCTCTAATCTGTAAGAAGTGGGGGAGAATCATTCCTTAACCCAAGGTCGAGATCCATTACACCAAGTACTATCAAGAGATTTTCTTTCCAAAATTTGAAGTTTGTACCATTCAGCACAGGAATATTATTGATGTTAGAAATAATATTTGTAAGATCATTCGCAACTGAACAGAAAATATAATATAATTAAAACAAACTCACATAAACCAAATCAATAATAAATTTAAATAAAGGTAACCCCATCTCAAGATACCGATGTTTCACTAATATTTTATCTTTGGACAAAAATATTAACTCCTAAGTGATATCATGGTGCAGTAATAAATACTGATAATAATAATATGTCACAAAATAAATTTTTTTTTGGGTCAATTTATAAATCACATGTAAAAATTCAAATAATTATCACGTATTTATTACCACAAGTGCACATACAATTTTATTAAATATTGACCTTCTTTTGGACCGATCAATATTCATAAAATTACAAGTACCCGACTAGTTATATTTTAAAATAAATTAATATTCACAATAGAGGTTACTTTAGTAGCATATTATTTCAATTAATTTATTCCCAAATATATATAATTATACCAATATTCAAATTTAAAATTACACAAATAAAACAAAAATTTTGATCAAAGTCAACTCTGGTCAACTCTGGTCAAAACATAATCAAACATGGTCAAACCAGTTAAATCTAGTCAAAGCAATCAATTGGATCAAGACTTATTGGACTAAAAGTTCATATCCATAATTGAACCAATTTTATCATTTAAGTTCCAAATTTTCTTGAAGTCTATAATTACTTTATAAAAATTTATATTTAGTGGGGCTAATATATGGATTTTATAGGACTTAAATATCCTATTAACTTTATTAGGGTTTACTTAAATTAAAGAAACCCTAATATCCTTAACATAAATATAAGCATATTGTTTCTCAAACAAAAACACAAGTCACGAAAGCTGTATAATCAAATTGCTTAAAAAAAGAATCCACGGTAAGCAAGACAATCCACTGAGCACCAGGTAAACAAGAGTGGTGCCTTTAACGTATAAGTCATATGGGTCCTACAATGACTTATGCAATAACAGAATGGTACCCGTAACATGCTTTATGTAAATAATTATAGATATGAAAGTTTTATGAAGACTTGTCCATCATGGTGGGATCCACAAATTCATATGGTAAAAAAAAAACAAATCAAGAAAGCAGAAGCATGAAACCGAAACATGAAACATGGTCTCATCTTAATCTTATACAATTCGGCAAGTACGGACAAGAAGCATGAAAAAAAAAGGTCCCATCTTAACTATATATTATTTGGCCATATTAGAATCAACGAGGGATCCGCGTACTCATGAATAAGACCAAATTAATTACCACCTTAAAAATTCAAATTTTGATATTGGGGAGACTTTAATACCACTTGTAAGATTTTCAGGATCCCAATATCAGATATTTGAATATAACTGTAATATAAATGTGGAAGCGTACCTGGATTCATATCTACAAACTGATATATGAATCTCCAAAGGTATTGGGGTGGCCTTCCAAGTCAACACGTATTCGCCAATCCTTGAGAGAACCCTTTAGTTTCTCTCTAGTATCTTTCCCGACGATGGAATATCAGGGAAGAGTTATATTTTGTGGTACGAGAAAATACAACAAATAAAATGATACATGTGACTTGGGGACCATAACCCTATTTATAGGTAACATTCCTGTTATCTTTTGGAACCCTATTTCAACCCATCATAGAAATAGGAGCCCTTAAGTCTCTACACATTAAAGACCCACATCCTATTAGATATATTAAGTCCAAACCATATTTGATCACTTTAATTGGACTTAACCTTATTTGATAGTTTGCAACCCATAATTATTCACATATAAGTCCAACGTTGGATTAAGGATCCAACATCCAGGTCACTGAGCGCTGCTTTTAGTGGCAAAAACCAGCAATTGTGGCAAAATGCACCACTAGCAAGGCTGAAAAGGAAAATTAGCTCTGTCCACAATTAAAAGTTATGGACTTGTGAAATGCAACCAAAAGAAAATGCTTCTTTTTTTATCCAGAGTAATTTTTGTTCATTCTTTTCACTGTTTGAGTAGTGCAGGTATAAGTTTTCTTCAATTTGCAAATTAATTTGTATCCTTCGAAAAGAATTCCTTATCTTCTTAGAAACAACAATTAAGAATTGAAAGACAAAACATAAACCCGAAGATAACAGATGATCATTAATTTCTCACTTTTCCGAAAGCATATATAAGAGTTGGAATTTCTTAGGAAAGGTATTTCCAATTCGATCCTATGGTTACTCATAGAATCAAATTTGGATTCTGAAATACTCTTTATTTCTCCATGACAAGTCCGTAAAATATTCTTCAGACCATCAAAGAAAAAGAAAAAAAATCATGCAGAGGAATATAGGATTAGTTTTTATTCTTAGCATTTCTGTAAGGTTTAATTTTCAGTTTTGGGACTCATGACTTAAATGTATAGAGTCCATGACACACTTGATATTTGATGCTTGATGGATGGATGGGCCATGGATCCATGTATGGTTGTTTTCCTGTTTGTTTCTTAGAAACGTTTGGGCTATAGAATTCAAGTGAACCCATTTAGTGCTTTAGTATTTTGTAAAGCATTCTCTCAATGGATTTCAGTGTTGTTTAGTAATTCTTCTATTTTGCTAATTTTGGCAAAGGTATTGATAGTTTTACAATAAATTCTTGTCAACTATGTAAACTTATTGGCCAAAACTGAAACATGTGAAAAATTTTTTGGCTACAAAGTATCTGAAATAACACAATTAAGGTATGCAATGAAAATGATAGTTATTCACTACACATAAGATTATCCTATCCTAATGCTCGTGCATTGCTAATTCGACATGTTTCAAAACCAAGTATGCTTTTCATCCACATATCCACATGGTTACAAAGAGGAAGAAATAAGGGTGCTGCATGCCACATGGTGCAATTGGAAAGAAAAAAAAAACACACACACACACACACAAGTGATGGTAGAGTTCATGGTGCAATTCGAACTTGAAATTGTAGAGACGTGTAAGAAAAAAGATAATAACTACAGCGGGGAGAATTTTTTGTTTTTTGTTTTTTTTGGGAGGGGGGAAGGTGAAGACCTTTAGCAAGTCTAGGTCTTGAGTCAAAATCTCGAATCTATTCCTCGTTTCTTTCCATCCAATTAACAGGAAGGATATAAGAAAAAAGAAAATAATTGCTATAGGCCTAAGTCAAGTTAGTGATGTTAGTGTAAGGTCTTTATCTCCTACAGACTGGGAGTCAGAAAACTCAGATAATTACTTATCTTTCTCTACACTTCACCTTAGAAAAGTCGGATGGAAAGAAGAGACATGGATTTCGACCCTTGTGGTCTTGGTCAAGATGGCAAATATTAGGTGACTTTAGTATCAACCTCGGATTAGGGGAAACTATACTCAAATGACAAGAAAACGTGTTTAAAAGTCTCCATAACTATGTATCACTATCTGGAAAGAAGAATCCGCTTACCACGAAGTCCAACATGAGGAATAAATCTTCCTTGGTAGGCCGGAAATATCTTCCAAGTGAATGATTGAAATGCATGTAGACTCTGAGCAAAAAATTTAATGAATACCTTAAAATGCTCTTATCTTACAAAGTTCAATTTGTTCTTCTAAACAAAAAAGTGTCCAGTTTTTCATGTCAATATTTGTTATTTGATAATTAATTATAACAATAAATATTTTGCTTTAATATGGTAATTTTTCATAATGCTTTACTAGGAATATAAATTCTTTTTATGATAGAGAAGAAAGTGCTATTTTGTTTCTCTATTTTGTTTCTTTTAAAGTTTATGGACTATTTTTTTTAATAAAAATTTATGGACTAGTTTAGTGGTAGAACTATCATAATTTGGTAGTGATTTTGGGCCATTTTGTTTTAATCATTGTTGACTTATCCTTGATTTTGATACCAAAGAAAAGAGCTACAAAAAAAATTGGAGGATATTAAAAGTTATCAAAAAAATATTACTAGTTTAAAGTTTAATTTGGATAGATATTAGGAACAACATTGATAGTTCTTCTATACTTCGAATGAAATATAAGATAAATGAATAGGAAGGAAAAAGGTAAACAAAATAAAAAAATCCATCATTTCCATAAACATGGCAACAAAAGAGTCTTACTAAAAATATTAAGATAGCATTGTCATTTTAAATGGACAAGAGAGGTAGGTGTAATTTTTGAAACTTTAGTGGAGCCAAGTGCAATTATTAGAAACCTCAGGAGAGGTTTCTGAAATTATCCCGTCTAATTAACATAAACGCATTTATCACACACTTAACTCAGGCCATGTTACAAGACCTTAATTCCCCGTGTGTAAGTCCTCGGCATTATTGTTGAAGTTTTTTTTTCAAAAATAAAGATTTTGGCATCATCCAAGTAGAAATATGATGGATATAATGGTAGAAATAAATTAAAATCTCAAATTTTGACAACTTTTTACTGTTGAGGGACCAATTCAATATTGGAAATAGATAAAGGACCAATAGTTTGATCACTGGAATAGTTAAGGGGCTCCCTAAGTGGTTCACCCCAGAAAATAAAATCCAAAACTTCAAGTTAGTTTTTAACAAAAACAAAATTCAATTTTGAAGCACAATTATACATAGTGCGAAAAAAATCTACAAGTTCTTAAAGTTTTTGAAGACATTACACATAACAGTATAAATTGCAAACGATCCCATGGTTTTTTTTTTTTTCAATGAACCCTTGGTACACAACCAGCTCCAAAATTTGGAATGTTCCCTTCAAGATGAGCTCGAATTAACTCTCCATTGATATGGACATATTTGAGTTGACATTGTTCCATGAATTGATACCAAAGGGATTTAATTCTTGGAAGACAAACTCCATGGAAACTTGCAAAGTGTACAATTGACTTTGGCATGGAACACGCCAAGATCAACTCAACTTGACTTTGCTTGATCTGTATAAAAGAAGAAATACTAAACAAAGCAAAGATAAGTTCGTTAGGAAAACAACAAACCCTCACATTTTTGCTCAAAATCAGTGCACTTTCTCCCTTTTCTTCCTTCTCGAAAAGCTCATGACAACCAACTTGTGTGGATGGAACTTCAAGGTTTTCAAGCTCAAGTTCATTGCTAGCATTCATAGATACTTCTTCAATCAATGGCGGACTAGAAGGAACATCTCCTTTTATTACCATTGGTTGACACATGATTAAGTTGCTCAAAGTATGAATCCAGCACTTGGCTAATTTCCTCCTTCATAGAATCAACCCAGTTTTTAGTCCAACTTCAAAAATCATCCTTTGGTTCATGAGGCTTTGACTCAATCGAGAACTCTAAGGCTTCATGGCTCGATTGTCATGACATTCCTTTGATGAATCTCGTTTGCTTGAGCATGACCTCGACTTAGATACTCGACGCAAACTTCTTTGCTTCTTCTTATACTCATCACAAGTACGCTTATATCGTTCATATACACACAAAGCACGGTAACATTGCATTTCCTCCCGAAGTGAACGAAACTCATGTTGTGAACTAGACTGCATGGAGTTAGAGTACTTGGAAGTAGTTCGCTTGGAACCCCTCCTCTTAAGTGGCTCGTTCTCCAAGCATTTTTTATTATATGAGCGAGATGTAACTCCACTAGGCATGATTACGTGACCTGCAAAAAATGGCTAGCAAAGAAAAGAATTTCCTCACAACACACCCTCACTTGTTTGCACTCACGCTCGTGTATCACTCAAGTGTTTAGTTCACTCTATTGATCTCACCAATCACCTCTTAAGTTACTTGATTGCCTCTCTTGAAGAAATCAAAATTTTCTGAATGAGATTCAATCAAACTTTCACCAAGTTTTCTCACAAGGTGGTAGCGATTTAAAGCTGGAATTTTTGGAGTGAAATGGACTGAATAATAATTCAAAATAAGACACTAAGTATGCTGAAAAAAACCAGATTTTGTCCACACAAGGTGACTCAATTTTTAAAAACTTTGGACCTTGACTAGCGACTCAAATTAGGAAACTAAGACTAGTTGGAATCCAAGACTGATGTGACTCCTTTTGGGACCTCTTAGACACGATTTATAGGTTGAAAAAGACTCAAAAGACACGAGTTTAATGGCTGGATAGATTACAAAACTCGATTAAGTAAGAAATAAAATAGCAGAAATTTGGAAGCCTAGAATTGCTCTCTCCGATTGTACCCTTGGCTGGAATTTTGAAAGTTGAACTCAATTGGTTCTTGGATTTATTTTGGAAGATAAGCTGCTGATTTTTGGAGTAATTTTTGTGCATAAGCAGCTAGCAAAATCTAAATTGGATTAGTTATGTGATGACTAGGATTTGTTTACAATCCCAAGTCAATTTGGTTTCCCAAATCAGATTTCTTTCTTGTTTAAATCCAAAAGTGATCCGACTTCTTGTTTCTTTTTTTTCACAAAAACTCTTTCTTTCTTTTCTTTTCAATTTTAGATCAAACACTGAAGGAGAAGAATTCAAGCCACAACAAGAAACAAGAATCAACCGCTACTTTGTTCAAGAAATAGGAACTAGGGTTTTGCAATAATTTTCAAGATTTGGAAACTTTTGTTCAAGAATCCAAGAAACCCTAATTGTCCATCCAAGAACTTCAAGAAAGTATCCAGAAATTCAACTTATCTTATCAAGAAATTTCAAGAACTTGAACATCTCCAAGAACAAGAATGATTAGCCATGGATTAACTTCAAGAAACACGAGACACAACACAAATTGACAAGAAACACTAGGTTAAGCTTCAGATTTCCAAGAAAACAACGATCAGAAATTTTTTTTTCGGTGAACAATGCCATGAACAGTAGTGATGAACAGTATTCGTGAACAGTACTGATGAACAGTATGATTTTTTTTCCCTCTAAGCGATTTCAAGACTCAAGAACAAGATCACAAGACACGATGCAACCAACAATTGATATTCGAGCAGCAAGGAAACACACGAATAGCAACTAGGGGATGCGGACAACAAATAATGATGGAAACAACAAGAACAACAAGGAAAAAAACCTAAACGACTTTACTAGGATAACACGACTAGATCTGACACAAGGAAAACTTACTTGACACGAACAAGATATACTTGAATTAATCAACTAGCTCTGATTACTAAGCTGATACGAACCAGCCTGAAGGTTTGAACTCGTATCCCTTGTAGTCCCAAATCTAGACAAAGAAATCAAATTGGAATTTGGAAAAAAACACTGACCCTTCTAAACCCTAGATTGCGAACCTTGAATTGAATCTCAACCCCACAATTGAATGATTTAGTGAACCAATGTTAAAGGTAGAAGAACGCCACAACTAAGGTGTATACTTGATTGATAAGTTCAAATTGAATAACTTAAGAAAACTCTCAAGTATTCAAGCAAAGCTCTCTTGGACGAGAGAAGTGAATAAAACTCACAATTTTATTGTAAACTCTGACTTCCTCTAAACATTTAAGAGGTTAGGTTATTTATAACCTTACATGACTTGAAAACTTAATGTGATTTGGAATCACTTACTTGAAAATCTAATGCGATTTGGAATCACTTATTTGAGAACCTAATGTGATTTGAAATCACTTATTTGGCTAAAACACCAACTAAGTTTCGGCCTCTTGAAGACTAATTTTAGCTGAATATTTCAACAATTAAATTGACTATTAAAACCCTAACTAATGCTACTAATCAAACGACACAACTTCTTAGGGAATAACTTAACTAAATTAATTTGCTTCTAACTCTTCATGTGTTTGAATGGGGATTCGGATCTTCATGCTTTCATCAAAAGTAATGTGTCAGGAACCATTCTCATGGTAATATAAAAGAATTGGTAGATGATTACGTGGTTGCTTCTACGTTGGAAGGTGGGATGAGCCCAGTTGAAGAGGTAACCAGCAAAGGTTATTATCATCTGAAGGAGCTAACAGCAAATACCAATATAAATTGGGTTGAGTCGTTAAATGAATTAGTGAAACTGCAAATGCTGTAATAAGATAATAGTAAGGGCAAAATACCTATAAATATATATATACCAAGAGATTGCTGATTGGACTCTTTTCAGTTAACTTGTGTCAAATTTGTTTATCCATGAACTGGAACAAGGAGCATTGGTACTTGATACTTATGTATCATAGATTGTTGTGTGTGTCAAATAGGTACTTAATCTTGTTACATTTCGTTAAACTGGAACTGTTTATATATACATGCACTAATGAATGTTCACAAATCCAACAAAAGGCGCCAACACCCTAAAATCCAAATTTTAATCTGCGGGCGCCAGTGTTTAAAATCCAAATTTTCAATTTAGAGTACAAATTTTTAAATTTCCATTAACCAAGCGCCAACTATAAACTCTTCGATTGAATGTTACATGTCTCGCCAATAATAAGTAACTCCATTTGGATAGACTTAATTCCTAATATATTGTGTATATCTTATCTTTTCATAGTAAATTAATATCTATTAAGATTAATGATTTCAAACTCTACAAAGATTAATTAGTGCAGAAAAAAAAGCACTTACTTTTAAGAGTAAATTTTGATTTATACTATAATTTGGTTATCCTTATCATTTGATAACGTTAATAGTTAAAAAAAAGCCTCAAAATTTGACACTACCTTACTCGTCAAGTTTGTGATTTATAATATATCATGTCCAATACGACTAGTTACGTAGTTAAGATTTAAGTTGATAACCATAGTTATTTCAACTATTGAAACGTTCCATTTTTGAAATATTTGTATTATATCATTTATATCTATAATTATTTTATCTACAGTCTTAATTCTAGTTTCTTAGAGTACTATGTTAATTATATATATGAGTATTGAGTACCCATGATGGATGGTGTTGAGAAATATGACTTCTTTCAGGGTGGAGGGGACAAAAAAAAGGAAAGAAATAAAGAGATAGAAAAAACTCAAGTGTTCGACCTCCTAAAATTACTGAAAAAACTCACGTGCTCTTTTAGGGATAACTCAAGCCGATTGATCTTGTCATGCTCTTACTAGTGGCCCATTGGTATTGTGTGAGCTTCACCAGCCCAGTTACAACACCTAATGAACCCATCAAAGTTCCTTTAGGCTTTTGTCTTTTAACTCTCATATATTAAAGGGTTAAATGCAAAAAACCTCATGAATTATATATCCAATTGCAGTTTACCCCTAAACTATAATAATTGGCATTTTGTCCCTTTGAACGATATGTTTGGACAATATTACCCCAATTATCTTAAATTTTTTGTTTTTTTCTCTATTAGCCTTTTCATTTTTTCCTTTTCTCCCTTTTCTTTTTCCTTTTATTTTTTTTCTTTTTCTCCTTCTCTCATGGAACTAGCCAATGTTTCCCTTCGCTGCGAAAAGACTTGCATCAAAATTTTTAATATTTTTAAAACTACTTTTTTAATTTGTTTATTTATTAAATTCATTCTTAATAATTTATCATAAACTCTTTGTTATTACAAAATATATGTAGCTTATATTGTAAAGTGTATTAATCTAGTAATTCAACAAGTTAAGTACCTATAAACCAATTAAGAGTTCACAATTACTCAACTATTTATAACAACAGTAACATATTATATATCATATAAAAAAGAAAAGATAACAATTGTTATTTCAAAAAGATAAGATTAAACAACAACAATAATTCATTTTTTATTTGTTATTGATACTACATATCTCTATTTTGTTATTATATATTTGAATAGTTCAATTTCTTGAATGACATTGACTTCAACATTTTGAAAAAAAAAAATCTTGTACTCCGTAGAATTTTTTTATAAATATTGACATACGAAATTAAGAAATAAACAAGTTTCGACTAATTTAGTATACTTATTTAAACAATGCTTAAAGAAAAAAAAGAAAATGATAGGGAAAAAAGAAAAATAATAATGCTTAAGATAAAAAGGGTAGATTTGTCCAACAATATCATGAAAGGGGGCAAAGTGCCTATAAACATAGTTTTGGGAGTAAATTACAACAAGGTATATAGTTCATGAGGTTTTTTTTTCGTTTGCTCGTTTGTGTGCGGATAGTAAATTATTTGAGATAATTTTATAAAAAAATATTGTGACACATTTTTTATGTGATGTATATGATATAAAAAAGTAATTAAAGAATGTGTTGATAATACAAGTAAGTCAGTATGCGCAAATAAAGTGACAATAATATGTAATCCAAACACACTCTTCGTAATAGAAACCCTAGAGCAATCTATTCTCTCTCCTCATTTCCAGATCGCCGAGCTGAAAATCATTGCGTTGGCGTGGCTCGGCACCAGCAGTAGCAATGGTGCACGTCTCTTTTTAGCGCAATTGTAAGCCTCGTTGCTCTCTCTCACACAGCCACACACTGAAATTCAAAAATCATATGTTATGTGTTTTTTTCCATTTAATTTAGGGATAATTGCAGAAACCTCCCCTGACTTTTATAGTAATAGCATTGACCTCCCCTATCAATTTTGAAATAGCATTGACCTCCCCTATCAAAAGTTGGAGGCAATTTAATAGGCAAAAGTGGGTCAATTTACTAAAGTACCCCTGACATGATTTAATTTTACCAAATGAATGTGATGAGTATTTTCATCAAACCCAACAAAACATTTGTTAATAAAAATTACACTAAATTAACTATTTTTGCATAGTTTAACTAATTAACTAATTAACTAATTAACTAAATAACTAATAATCTAATTAATTAATAACTAATTATCTAATTAACTATTAACTAATTAACTAATTATCTAATTGTTAATAGTTATTAACTAATCAAACTATTTTTGCATAGTTAAACTAATTAACTATTAACTAATCATCTAATTAACTATTAACTAATTAACTAATTAACTAATTTCTATTTATCTAATTAACTAATTAAATAATTAACTAATTAACTAAAGCTGTTGTCTGTCCGAAACTAACAAACTATTTGCATGTTAAACTAATTAACTGCTTAACTAATTAACTACCTAATTATCTAATTAACTAATTAACTACAACTGTTGTCTATCCGAAACTAACAAACTAATTGCATGTTAAACTAATTAACTAATTAACAAACTAACTAATTAACAAACTATTTGCATGTTAAACTATATGCAGTACGCATTATCTATTTAAAGTATCGGCTCTTTATGGGTATTTTACTTTCAAAGATTTAATTTATGATAAAAACATTAATGTTTGTAAGTAAAATTCAAAAAGTGTTACAGTAATATCAATATTCTTACTTTCAAACATTTAATTTATGGCCCTATTCCCCTCCCTTTTTGTAAGAATATTACTGTAACACTTTTTGAATTTTACTTACAAACATTGATGTTTTTATCATAAATTAAATGTTTGAAAGTAAAATACCTATAAAGAGCCGATACTTTAAATAGGTAATGCGTACTGCATATAGTTTAACATGCAAATAGTTTGTTAGTTTCGGACAGACAACAGCTTTAGTTAATTAGTTAATTAGATAATCAGTTAATTAGTTAATTAGATAATTAGTTATTAATTAATTAGATAATTAGATAATTAGTTAATAGTTAATTAGATAATTAGTTAATAGTTAATTAGTTTAACTATTAACTAATTAGATAATTAGTTAAGCAATTGTCAAGCAAATAATAATTGTCAAGCAAGTAAGGGCCAAACTGGAAGAAAATTCTTATCTCACTTCTACAAAAGTTGTCAAGGAGGTTTCTGCAACAAATTGTTACTGTTTAGGGGAGGTGAATGCAATTTCTAAACCTAGAGGGGAGGTCAGTGCAAATGTCAGAAATCTCAGGGGAGGTTTCTGCAATTATCCCTTTAATTTATGTGATCGTTGTCTTTCTGAGTTTAATTATGCATATGTTTTGTTTGTGATATTGTTTTGGTGATTTACCTTGGCACAGTCATGGACTTCGACTATATACAAAATAACAGAACCTCTTATTAATTAGAGCAAATTATCCGGCTGGCCATTAAACTTTTGCAATCGTTGAGTTTTGGTCACTCAACTATTAAAAGTCTGGTTTTGGCCACTAAAATGCATAAAGTTAAAACTCGTGGCCATTCTGTTAGATTTGGCCGTTAAATTCACCGATCTGTCTGTCTGCACGATTTTCAAAACAAAATGCAGGGTTAATTTAGGAAGTTAAAAATAGCATCTTCTTCTTTAGGCCAAGTTCCTCAAGTTCCTTCCTCAAGCCCAGAAGCATTGGTGATTGAAGTGGGAAAGATTCCAGAGAAATTGTTTTCCGTAACAGCTATTAGTTTCAGATTTGGTAGGGTGAGACCCACATCAATTGGGAGATTGCCATGGAAGTCATGGTATGGAACTCCAAGTAGTCCTTCCTGCAACAGAGTCAAAGCTGCCGGAATGCTGACTCTCCTAGTCAATAGGGCTATTGAAACCAATCCACCCTAAGCAGCAGCCACCCAAGAGATCCACAAAGGACCGCCATACCAAAGTTGACGACCGAGGCAGGCGTATACGAATGCCGGCTGCCTGTGCAGCTAGGGTTTTCCAGTTGACTCGAGAGCTAGGTCACAAGTCCGACGGCGAGACAATCGAGTGGCTTCTACAGCAAGCCGAGCCAGCCATAATCGCCGCCACCGGCACGGGAACCATCCCGGCTAACATTTCAACCCTCAACATATCCGTTAGGAGCAGCGGCTCCACTCTCTCTGCTCCTCCTTCAAAATCAGCTCCTCATTCTTTCCACAGCGCGCTAGCCTTAGCTTACCACCCCTATGAGGAAGGGTTTTCCCACATGTTGGGTTTTTAGCAACAGCAGCAGCATTTGTTAGCAGCAAATCAAATGACGGAAGCGATTCCCAGCGGAGACGGTGGCGGAGATAGCGGTGGCGGCGGTGGGCAAGATGCCACGGAAAGTTATTTAAGGAAAAAATATAGGGAAGATTTGTTTAAAGAGGAAGGATCAAGCGGCCGCCAAGGAGACGGCGCAGATGAAACTTCCCCTTCTCCTTCAAATAAGCAATTCAAAGTAGGAGGTGGTGGTGGTGGCATGCAGATACCGAAAACACAAGATGTTGGAGGGATCTTGGGCTAGCACGGGCTGTAGGCACTCTTTGGGCGGAGCTCTCTCGATCCACTAACTGGCTTGGGAAGATAGCAAGAAGTCTGAGCCTTCACAATTCTGGCCAAATCCTTCATTTTATTCTTCCGAAATCTACTGGTGGCGTTGCAGGAGTGATGCCTGCGGTGGATGAAAAGGGTCTGACGAAGATTTGAAGAGGGGCAGGAAGAAGAACAACAATTTTTGAGAGAAGCATTGAATGCTATATTGAATTCCTAAATTAACCCTACCTTTTGTCTTGGAAATCGCGCGAACGGATGTATCGACGAACTTAACGGCTAAATCTAACAGAATGGCCTCGTATCTTAACTTTATATATTTGAGTGGCCAAAACCAGACTTTTAATAGTTGAGTGACCAAAACTCAACGATGACAAAAGTTTAATGGCCAACCAGATAATTTGCTCTATTAATTATTATCCCCTCAGTCCCTCCTTCACAGCCACCGCGTCGCCTCCCATTCCCCTCAATTCTAATCACTACTCAACTAAACCCATTCTCTCTGTCTAAATCCTCCTTAAATTTTACCCAACCAAGAATCCCAGATCGAGCTGATATTTTCGTCGGCAAGTGATCGGAAGTAAATCTTCATCTTTTTCTTGCTGATATCTTCGTCTTTGTTTTCCTTGTGCGCTTAAATTTTTGATAACTAGGAGGGAACGGGTCTGTGGCGTCTGTCTCTGTTTCTGGTTCTAGGTTTCTGTCTCTGTTTCTGTTGGGTATCGCAAGTGAACTGAATTTCTGGTCTAGTAGCAAGTTAGAAGAGCATTTCTGTGGAAAGCACTGATTTTCCGTCGACTTCTCAGATTTTCCGTTAATTCTCTGCTTCCTCAATCGAGAAAAGGCTCAGAGGTATTTCACTGCCAAATTTTGCTATTTTTTCTTCGTTCTTTCCCCTCATTTACTCGTGGATTATTCTTATTCAGGCCAATTTTGCTTTCACTTTTTTAACCTTTCTGTGTATTTAAATTTCACTGCTGATTTTCCCCCTTTTATCCTGTTAGACTGTTACAATTTTTGGTTTAGCTTTAATTCGAAATTAATCAAACAAAGGATAGTTGTTTGCGTGCATATAAGATGTTTGTGAAAAACCTTAATGAAAATGTAAATACGAGAGCATAATGGAACAAGAATTCTTTCCATGTCCTATGATATCGTTTATAAGCAGTTCAACAACCATGACTTTTTTTTAATTTTATTTAACGTTATTTACAATTATATTATCGTAAATAAACATTTATGATAAGTTGATTTCTTTCCCCCGTCCCCCCCTTGCCCCTCACCCCCGCTCCGCCCCGCCCTATTGCCATCCCTAGTTATTCCAAGCCAAATTCCTAATTTGACACCCCGGACTTCACTCAACTCCAGTACTAAATTTCTAAAATCTCTGTCGCTTTGTTTTCACCTTCTTGCCGCCGCCGATCTTTGTCGCCATTGCCGACGGCACATCTGAAATCCCCAAGTAAGTTCCTACTAGAGAGTACAAGCTCTATACACCAATTTCCAGTCTCCTCTCGTACGCTCTGTCCAAAGAGTCCAAACCTGACTCCCTATATATTCTGAATCAATTCCTGCTGTCTTCTCCGGTTCTCCATCCGATCCCCGGCAGAGTTGCAGAAGTTGGGAAGGTTGGTTGAAAACAAGGGTTGGAGTGATCTTTGTTTAATCAAGTAAGTTAATGTTCTGCAACTGGCTAATTTGGTGCAAACTACAATGTTCACTTTTTAAAGATAAATTTGCTTGTGCTACATAAATGCATCCTTTAAAAGTCAGAATTGCATTATTGGGGTAAATGCTATCTAATTTTGATGTACAGATTCATTGAAGTATAAGAAGAAAGGGAAAAGCGTAAATGACCAGCAATGTGGAAGCAGTTACTAATTTAATTTCATGTGATCTATTTGTTAAATTTCAGGCAAAACACGTGCAAGAGCTTTATTTGGGACTTTTTCTTTAATTCTTTTATTTGAATTAATGAATTTCCTTTGTTGCTTTCTATGTGTTTGAGGAAATGTCAAAGTTACTGAAAATTTTGGGATGCACCTCTTTTGGTAACTCCATTGTTGCTTCCTGAGATATGCAGAAATCAGGATAGCTACTTTTAGTCTATACTTTTAGTTGGAATTGCAGAAACTAGATAATTACTTTTTTTATTAATTTTTTTGGCATAAGAATAGACACTAATTAGATTTTAGACGTTGAAGTTAAAAGCTACCTCTTATGTTGCTTGAAAGTTGAAATCAGTGTTCTAGGTTGATATTTAGCATTCACTCATCACTTTCTTTTTTTTTTTTTTTTTGGCATTCTTGTTTTTCTTTTTCTCTTTTGGCTTAACTGAGGTAGGACGGAAGTAGACTGCTAATTAAAAACTGGAAATTTGTCTTTCATATTTCAGCTGACTCTGTCACTCCTAACTCCTCCGCCGCTGCCGCCGCTGCCGCCGCTGCCGCACCCTTCTCTCAAAAGCTTAGAAAAAAACGGCCATTTCAGTCAATGGCTTCCGTTGCAGCAAATCCCTCCTCCATTAAACAATCTGTGTTTCTATCTCCATCCTCTTTTCTCAGCTTCCAAACCAGCCCATTTAAAGGAAGCCAATCTTTCATCCAATTCAAAACCCCAGTTGATAACAAAACTTCCCTATCGATTAGGACGGTGTGGTGTTCGCAAAAATCCAGCGTGGCCCATGTCATCAACAATGATGCTCCGAAAAAGCCTACTGGAAATCCCATTATTGTAATTGATAATTATGATAGCTTCACTTACAATCTTTGCCAGGTCTGGCCATTTTTTTAGCATTTTTGGGTTTTCTTTTTGTGATTTATTTTCTCAATTTGCTAATTTTTTTTCCTGGGTTTCTGTTTTGAAGTATTTGGGAGAGCTCGGGTGTAAAATGGAGGTTTACCGGAATGATGAGCTGACGGTGGAGGAATTAAAGAAGTAAGCTTTATCTTGTTTCTTTGGGAGAAATTCTTGTATGCCAGGTTTAAGTGAAAAAACAGAAGGTACAACTGAGTGGTTGTACTTTTGCTATTGGTGTTTGCCCTTTTCAGGTGTATGAGGTCTGACTTGACGTTATTGATTTCCTGGTTTTTTATTTTGTTTTGCAATGTAATGATCCTTGGACTGCAGTAAGTTTTGTGTAATGACCAAATAGTCCCTCATTTCATGCATGTTTACATTTAACCTGGCCCTCTGTAGTTGCGTGATTTCATGCAGAAAGGGTATTCTTGATGAGGTCATTGTTTGCAAAAATTTTGCAAACATCACATCAATTGTTTAGAAAAGGCCAAGTAATTCTTTTATTTTGTTCATGATTTTTATAGGAAAAATCCAAGGGGGATTTTGATATCTCCAGGACCTGGTGAGACTAACTTTTATTCAATTTTTTAAATTTTTGTTGGAATCTTTTTTTTTCCTCTAGTGAAACTTATCTATCATAATGATTGCTAATTTTTTTGCAATAACAGGAGAACCTCAAGATTCAGGAATATCATTGCAAACAGTATTGGAACTGGGGCCAAATGTACCATTATTTGGCGTGTGTATGGGGCTGCAGTGTATTGGGGAGGCTTTTGGAGGTATCTTTCAGTTCCTATAATAAACTGCTAGAGAATGTGTTTGAATGGTTTATCATTGGTTCAGAAGAATTTCTGCTAAGAAAATGCAGGGTTTTGATCTCGTACTAAACAAATTGAGATGGCGCAGTAACTTTTTTTTCTTTGTTCCATCCATGTCCAACTGAACAAGATGAAATATTTGGATCCATTGTTTGAATTCTCCAAACAATTATTGCAGTCATATGATAGAATTCTCCAAAATCCTTACATGATACCTGTCAAGATGGCATAGTCAAAGTCATAATAGTGGTACATGCATTGTGAATTTGATGCTTGCAACCCCTGACGAATTTGGTACATTCTTGATCTGGCCAATCAGATAGTAAACCTTTGCCAGGACTCATTCAAGTTGATTAGACTCTATTTACCAAATAAATCAGCACCTCGGGTCATCCATGTGAGATTGAACTTGTCAGAATACACACAACCGTAAGTTTTCTGAGATTCAACATGCTAGGCTATTCTTACAAGTAATATAATCACTGACTAGGCCAAGCATCATGGAATTCGTGAGTTTCTTCTCATGTTGAAAGCTTTTCCATGGCCCATTAACATTAAAGTAAGGATTAAGGACCAGTACTACGAGAAAGAATTGGATGGAGGCCACTATAATGGACTTGGATCTGACTCAACGATGTTATGTATCTTGCACAAAAAATGTAGCCATGTAAATTCTTATTTGTTATTTAAGCCTACAATGGATTTTGAGGGGCCTGTTTTGCTATTCTTATTCATGTTTCAGCTTACGCTGCTGCTTTGGATTCTCTGGTAAAATTTGTTTTATGAGCAGGGAAAATCGTGCGCTCACCTTTTGGTGTGATGCATGGAAAAAGTTCTCTTGTGTACCATAATGAGGGTGAAGAAGAGGGTTTGTTAGCCGGCTTATCCAAGTGAGTTGTTTTGTTTATGACATGCACATAAGTGCTCTTGAACCAATTTCTGCATGTTTGGAGCTTGTTTATTGTCAATAATGGTCCCTGTCATGTTAATATGCAATTGTTAAAGCATTTAATCCTGAATATCTGGAAGTATCAGAGTTTTTCCATTACTATTGATGTGATGCATTAGAGCTTGATTCAATTCTTGATCTTTGCCCTTAAGATTCACGTTATGACTCTAGGCCCACCTTTTAATGAACAACTAGGAATGCTCCTTGCAGAAAGCTTTTTCTGATACCAAAATATAGACTAGTGAAGTCCCATATAGATGCTTTGCACCAGCTACACTTACCAGTCTGAGAAATAATATAGTGAAACATGTTGCAAGCTTTATATGCAGAGGATAGTCAATTATTATTGTTGGCCTAATTCATACTATGGACTAAACTGGAACAATAGAAACTGATGACTCGTTGATGGGTGTGTTATTTAGCAGCTGCATGGTTATCTTTTTGCAGTTTGACCTTGCAACTTGGTATTCATGTTGTCATTGACTTCAAGCTGCTCATTTAGCATTCTTGTGCTCACAGACACAAAACGACAATTTGTTGGATAGAAGCAAAATCTTGAAGGGAACCTACAATCATTCTTGGTCCAAATTGTCTTGTTTAAGAGTCAAACATCCAGAATCTTCTTTAAATCTTAGCATGCATGGCATTAGAGAGTCAAATGGGAGTAATGTAAATTGCATGAAGTTGGCTACTTTAGCAAGCTTGCTGTGTGAGATGATAATAGTTTCTCAGGTCGTCGTCTAAAAGGGATTTGCTCTCGGCTTGATTTATCTCAAAGATGAAGACTGTAATTACTTAATGTGTGATCTTTGCATATGACTATGTTTTGTTTTGGCACCATCCTGGATCCTGTATATGCTGATACCTGGATTTGTGTTTATGTTGCAGCCCTTTTACTGCTGGTAGATACCACAGCCTTGTGATTGACAAGGAAAGTTTTCCTAGTGACAAACTTGAGATAACTGCTTGGACGGAAGATGGACTCATTATGGCTGCTCGTCACAAAATATATAAGCATCTCCAGGTAAGGAGTTTACTTCCCAGCCTTCCTAAACATGTTCCAAGAACACATCTCATGCATGAAACATTCACACATTGGGATAAAGATGTATTGTGCATGCAGCGGAGAGGCATTCTTTTGACCCAACTCCCACAAATGGTCCATCAAATTCAACAGGTTTAATCTGTGCATGTTTGAATTTTAAAAATTAGGAACCATAATGGACTATATTAAATAATTAAAATTAGTAAGACGTTGGAGTTGGAAACTTCAAGTTGATGGGACTATAAATATAAGATCTCCAATGTACTTCTCAGCTAAGTAACTTAGTGGAATATCTATAGAAGTTCGTTTACCAGTTTGCCGTGGCCACGGGGTATTAGAGCGATACAAGTTCTGTTATTCCATTATTTCTTTTTGTTGGAAACTGATTTTAAATCTGATGCTGGATAGTTTAATTATATATTGATTTTAGAGGAGAATAGTAGAAGATCCTATTAATAAAAGGTAAGTGAATTTCCAAAACTTGGATACCCTACCTCTCTGAGGAATGGGAAGTAAGAATCAGAACTGGCTCTAACGTTTCGAATTTATCGAACATATTGATGCAGCCACCACTTGTAAAAGTTAGAGAGGAAAGCCTTCATTGCAATTGATCTTTTTAACAACTTTGTTCAAGAAGCTGGCTCCTGGCTACCTGGCAAATTATTTTAGAGCTCACTGGCTGAATTTGATCTTTTCATTTTGCTAAGTGATGTGCTTTCAAAGGACCCCAAAAGACATATTTGACCTGACCTGATTGCAAATGTCTGATTTCGTAAAAATCCTTGACCTTTAGCAATTCCTTATTTTTCTTCTCTTCAATATTCTTTTTTATATTTTTAATTATTCAAATGCAAATCTCCTCCTGTCCCTTTCTCTGTTGCAAGTCTCTTCCCCCCCCCCCGCGAGAAAACATTGCTACAGATCTTTTGTAACGTCTTTCTTTCCTGCACTGCCATCATCCTTCTTCTCCTCTTCCTGCACTGTGGCTTTGTGGTAAATGCCTTCAGGACATCTGATTCTCCCCATACGGCAGATTGCATGCATTTATTTTTATCTTTCACACACGTGGGTTTGGGTACTTGTAAGATTTTTTGTTTTTTTTTTTTTGGTTATCGTATTCGTCTGGTTTTGTATGTGTGCATGTATTCTGTGTTGGGTAAATTGAGAGAAATAGCTAGGTAGATCAGGTGGGAAAAAGAAAATGGGGAAGGATACTGCTTACTCAGGCCGTGAACAATATTTTAAAGTCAAATCCTACATTATGTGTCCTGAGGCAATGAATAAGGAAAGAGTTGCAGTTGTATTCATTTAATCCTCAAAAAGATGGTGTCATGTTTGTCATCTTGGAACTTTTAGGAGATTTTCAGTAATCAGATGATTCAGTTTTGTCAACCCTGAATTCTATTCTGTCAATGATGAACAAGATTTTCAAGGTACTTTCATCAAAACAACCCATGAATGGTGCTGTTTCAAGGATGTGCTAGTGTTTCTGAAGGCCATTTGAGCAAGTTAAACTACTTAAAAATTTTCGTCTTTTTTGGAAAGCACTTGTCTTTTGAGGAAAAAAAAAAAGTCAAGGAATGTGAGTCGTAAAGGAAGATAATATCGGTTGGATAATTTTATAATATTGCTTTGATTTTATAATATTTATATTGATTTTATAATATTGGCATTGTTGTTATTGACTAACAATCAAAGGTGATAAGTGAAAGAAATTAAATGTTAAGGGCTAAAGTGAAAATTATGCTATATTGGGATTTAACATGATCAACTTCACGTTTTGCTTTTGTCTGAAAAGGTAAAAGTGAACTTCTGGGTATATAATTACATTAGCGTATAATGTGGTAAAAAAAGCATTTCAACTTTAGAAGATGAACATTCTGCAGAGTTGACTACCTTCCATAATGTTAGGTTCCTGTTAGATGTATCCCGTGCATAACGCATCTCATCAGGGTTGTTAAAGGTATGATGCTAAAAATTGCAGTTAAAAGTATGATCCATTAAATAAAGGTAACCGACTAGGCGAGACTAGGCCTCAGGATGGTCAACTTTTTCGTATTTTCTGAGTTAACTTTCTTGGTTATAGTAGTCAGAGATGTGTAGGAGTTCATTCCTGTGGAGGTTCTTTTAATAGGTTTGTTATGCTTGAAAGTACAGAAGTTCATGTTGTCTGTCAAGACACTGAATCTAGAGGATAAGCTTCTCTTTTAATCTTGGGAAAAGAGTCCCAATGGCCCTCCAACTCTTTACCAGGTAAAGTTTTAGTCCTCCAATAATTAATGATAAAATTTTGGCCCTCAATCTAATAAAATAGAATATTCGTGGCCCTTCTGTCAAACCTAGCAGTTAAATTTGACGGGAAGCATCATCTTGCGAGACGTACGGCCAAATATTAAGGGTATTATAGTCTCTGAGTAAAGAAAGGGTAAAAACACTTTAACCACTGATTTTCCCTCCAACAATTTCCACCCCTTTTGCTTCAAAACCCTAGTGCGAAAAAATCAAACTATTCGATCCAGATGCTGCAGCGAAAGTGTTAATTGCTGTGCATCAACTGGAACCAGATAGTCACAATTCATTGCTTGCTCTTAGTCAATCCGAGTATTCTGCAGTGCTTGGGCATCTCAATGTCCATATGCCTTCACAAAACTCAAATTTCCCACCATCTGCATCTTGGGCTGTTGGAGGTAAATACATAAAATGGAGTTCCGGTTCTGAAGGTTCTGACAAAGTACTTGCGGAAGTGCTAGAGTACCTTGGTGTTGCAATAAATCTCAGACATACCTTTTTCCTTGTGTCTGGATCAACCAAAGGTAGTCTTTAATGGTTGACAAGAAGAATTCCATCCAAGGACCCACCATCACATGGCAGCCCAAGTCCTAAGCCTGCTGCCACTGATGCACTATCAGACTCAATTGCTCTCCCACTCCACTCCACTCCTACTGCCCGCTGGAAGCTGACGCCGAAGAAACAATTGCAGACATGGAAGCTTGTGGTGCAGGTGCATACTGCCTACGGTCTTGCCCTGCTGTTCCAAAAATTGATGAATCGTGATTCGGCAGCTGCCAACAATTTCCACCCCTTCTGCTACTTCAAGCCTCAAATTTATAATTCAGATCTGCAATCTTGATGGGTCAGTCAAAGCTCTCCCTTTCTAGATTTGCAGGTTCCTCCTTTAGAGACTAAAATGCCCTTGATATTTAGTTGTGCATCTCACGAGATAATGCTTTCCGTCAATTTTAATTGCTGGATCTGACAGAAGGGCCATGACTATGCTATTTTATTAGATTGAGGGTCAAAACTTTACCGTTAATTATTGGAGGGCTAAAACTTTACCTGGTAAAGAGTTGGAGGGTCAATGGGACTCTTTTCCCTTTAATCTTTCATCAGATTTGCATCTCTTATAAGATTTTTATCTTGTTGTACTGTTCAACCTGATGTTTTGCTTACTTCATAATGCAGGGAGTGCAGTTCCACCCAGAGAGCATCATAACAGATGAAGGCAAAACAATAGTTCGTAATTTCATCAAGATGATTGAGAGAAAGGAAGCTGAATCTGAGGAATGAACAGTTATAATTAATCTTGTCAAAGCATCATGTTCAGGGAATTCATAAATTCTCAAGACTAGATATTGCAATTTATTTGTTTGTTTTCTTTTTGGAATAGAATTGAAAAAACCTCACTGGGCTCTCCTTCTCTGTGTGGATATAGAATTGCTGCTGCATACTTTTCTACAAGGCTAAAACGCCTTATGTAATATTGTTAGGACTGTTTTTTCTGTTTTTTTTTTTTTATGTTGTGTATATAGAAAATGGCAATTGTTTTTCAAGTTCTGGCAATGCATGACTGACTTTTGTGATAGAGCTAGTTATGATTTTACAAATTTGCAACGCAATACCAGAAAATAGAGTAAAACCGAGACTCACATAAGTGTTTTTTTAAATATTTTTTAATATTTAACCTGCCATTTTAATTTATACATTGCATATTAATTAGTTTATGCTACTATATCTTGAGTTTTTCCACTATTACATTCATGGTACCAAATATTTTTAGAATGTCTTCAATAGTTTGTCTAATGGCTATGGGTGCAAAATGTGCATTGGTTGGGGGAAGAAGGGGGGGGGGGGGGGTTTCAAGTTTAACTATTTAAAAAGTATGGATTTTTCTAATAGGTGTCTAATAAGCAATACTTAAACACATTTATATTTATTCAATCTTATTATGTAAGAGTAGCCATATCGTCTACTATACCCTAATGGTTTCTTCTTAGTCGTTAAAAAAGTTTAAGAGTGAAGTGATCAGGTAACAGGTCATTGCACGATTTGAATTTCTTCCTTTCTTTCTTTCTTGTTTGGCTGAGAATTATAGGCTATAGTTTCGGATTCTTGTTCAGTCAGGTTATAGGTTGATTACATGGTTGGTCAGAAGCTGTGAGCACATACGATCTAGTTAGTCATCAACAAGACACTGTGATAAGCACAGGTAATTGTTGTCAAGGAGGTTCCCACTAATTAATATGTTGATGAAAGTATTACCAATATTACTCAAGCCTGTTTGGATTGCTATTTTTTGAAGTTTTTATAGAAAAATATATTATAGGGATTTGATTTATATAAAGTAAAAATGTGATTGAAAAATGTATTCATGGAAAATATAAAATTTTTTTGAAAAAAAATGGCAGTCCAAACAAAGATAATTTTATAGTTAAAATTTCAAATTGATCTATCTCACAAATTTGAAAATCTTTTGAAAAACTTGAATATTATTTTCCACTTTCTCGACAAAATGCACGTCGAATAGAAAGGTGATAGAAGAATATGTCTGACAATTTTCTTCGAAAAATTTAAATAATTGCAGTATAAATTAGATTATAGAGAGTAATTTGTTTCATTCATATCCTTTTCTTAATTCATTTTCCGTAAAGGTTTCTTGAAATATGCAATGTAACACTTGTTAGAAGAAGTGTACATATTACGAAAAAAAAAATGATTTCTATACATGCCAAAATAATCTGTCAATATCAATTTTTCAAATAGAACAAACCAAATAGATTATCCCAATTTCGCATAGCTTCTGCAACACGGCTTAATTGACGAAAAGAAAATTCAGTCATAGGCTCTTAGCCTTCCTTGATCGCCAGACGAAAGTCGTCCTTTCGTTTTCACAGGTCGATTGTTATAATATTCACAGGTCGATTGTTGCCTTCCAACGCTTCTAATATTCTATTTCTAAATTAGTCTTTATTTCCTGTGTCGCTTAACTTGTCGGTTTGATTAAGTTTATATTATCAAAAAGTCAGAGGCGACGTTGCAATTATACAAAAAAATTACAGAGGGGATAGAAACTGATTTAAGGGCAAAAGATTCGAAGCAATCTTCCAAACGAAATATCCGAGCAATTACTCTACCCGTGGCTTACAAAGGAAGCAAGAGGAAGAGAAAAGACAACAACAATGTAAACCAATATTTGATAATTTAACCGTGTAAAGCTTTGCTAGCTACAACCTACAACTATTTTTTATTGTCATTTTTTTTTTTGCATCTAAAATAAGAAGAAAATATTAATACTTAAAAATTTTTTGACTTCAAATTTTTTTTAATATTTTTCGTAAATATATTTTTAAATTTTCTTTTTACCTTACCTGCATCAAATCATTACAGTATATTTTTCTATGAGAATTCCAGAAAATAGCAATTGAAATGAGTTCTTTATTAGCAGCCAACTAACCATGTAATCCAAAACGGTCGTAATTACAAGTATGACTACTATGGACAGAAATAGGCAAGGATAGGGAGCCATCTTCGCATTGTTTGTCTAATGGAATTAATGTGTATCAAGAAGTGAAAACATTTAGTAACCTGGAGTTATATCAACAAAATTTACAGTCAGAAGGACAAATTGATTTAATCATTTAGTTCAAGAAATTAGCAATTTGACATGATAGCATGGCTTGAAGGGAAAATTATTGAAAATAAGCTTGAAGGAGAAAATAAAATGTGTGTTTGGATAGGAGTTTATTTGAGATATTATTTGGAAAACTTTATTGTAACACTTTTTTGTGATGTGATGTATATGAGACAAAAAATGATTAAAAAGAAAAAAAAAATGTATTGCAAAATGTGTTTGTGATGCAAGCAAATATTTTTTGTACGAATGAAGGCTATCCAAAATATATCTTTTTTTAAATAATAAATTAGTTGAAATAAAAAAAGTCAATATCCAAACTCAAATACACCTTAAGTCCCTTTTGGGTTCTACCATCTACGCTTAAAAAGGACTAGAAGACTAGTCTGTAATATTAAACGTATATCTCTTATCATAGTTGAGAAGACTACAGAACAAGGTTGGATTTAGTACCCAGGGAGTTGAAGACATATTTGAAAAATTGCTATTAGGTCAGTCATCCAAAGTTTAAAACCTCACACTCCTTTCAAAAAACAAAAACTCACACCCTAAAATCCACTTTCTGAGAATTGTTGATGTTTGGATTGCAATTTTTTACTAAAAATTTTTTATGTATTTCGTGAATAAATTTTTCAATCATCTTTTTACATCATATACATCAAACCGTTCCACTATATTTTTTTACAAAAACTCTTAAAAATAACAATACAAACGGGATGTTCAAGCCATCCCTATGTATAGCTAATATTCACTCCTTTCATGCCATTTCCAATCCTGATTATTGAACCGTCTTTCAAACACGTTCAATTGAAATGGTTCAAGCCTTTCAAGAAATTTGACGGATTATTAGAGTACAAAAATTTTTGGACTTACTCACAAACATTAATGGAAGTTACCTAGTACTAGATGGCACGTACTAGATGACACCACAAATATTCTTAAAATATATATATATATATATATATATATGTATACACCTTCCCTACATTACTTTTTCTTTTGCCCCACTTTTGGTTTTTGAAAAGTCCACCACACACTCGTTTTTCTCCTTTCTTTTTAGGAGGAAAAAGTCCCATCATATTTCTGTATATATAGGAAGGCACTTGCACGAGAATCTACACAAACAGATTCACCGAGCTTTGAGAATATCTAAAAATGTATCGAGCGCAGTATGATGGATACTACGAGCCTTGTTCTTCAAAGGTGCCAATATTCAGTCTAGCGGCTAGAGTGGCAACCTTTGCTTCTCTCGTAGTAACAGTTGTGATTCTTCAAACTAGCAAAGCTACCCTAAATACTGAATTCAGACTCACTTACTCAAATACTACTTGCCTTTTCCACTCTTACAGGCAAGTAGTAACTACAAATTAGCTAGGACAAATTGTTCGAGACAGTTCATGGTTCATATCAGGCTGTAACACGGCTCCAAATCTGGAACTTACTTCCGAAATTTATTTATTTTCGGCTAAAATTTTGAATGTCATTCATCACAGTTCATCAGTACCGCAAAAAACTAGTTGGCTTATACCTATCAAGATTTAACTTATAAACGCATTTCTTTTTTTTTGGCAGGTACATGTTTTACGTTTCGATATTGGGATTGGTGTACACTGTGATGCAAATTCCTCTCGCTGTGTACTACTTTAGGGCCAGAAAGCGTCTTATAGAGCACTACTGCTTGCTGCATATAGATTTTTTTGGTGACAAGGTAAACTAGCTAGTAATCCACTCCAACAGATCCATTTGGATTAGCTATTTTTTGGGGTGTTTTTAAAAATTTTTACTGTAGCAGAGTTTTTAGAGTATATTTTGAAATATTTTTAGAATATATTTTGGAATATTTAAGAGTAGTGAGGTTTTTAGAATATATTTTGTGATATTTTTAAATATTAAAAAAAATTAACACTCTTTTTAAGAGCAAATTTTAGAGTACTTTTTAAAAATATTTATAGTATTTGAAAAACTAATTTTTGAAAAACTCAAGGATCCAAACCATAGTTATTAAACCCGGCCCAGAGGGGAACCCAGCGAAAGAGATGGGTGAACGGGTTACTGGTTTAACTAGTGGGTGAGTGGTTCAACCGGTGGGTCACGAAATATATTTAAATGTTATGTTTCATAATTTTTGATATGGTTAAAACTATAATAAATTATGTCATAGTAAATGCTCAATTAATCTAATTTATTATAGAATCATTAATTCTTATAAGAATTAACAAAACCTAAATTCAATTAGTAATCCATCAAATTTCAAGTATAAAATTTTATCTAAGTATAATTATCTAGTTTATTTATGAATTTTAAATGTAAAAGATTATTAGGAACGATATTTGCCTTTAGAATGAATTGTGTGATATGTTATTTTTTAAAATTCATTTCATAATTTATAAAGTTTGGGGAGAAATAAAATTTATTAAAAGATTCCAAAGAAATTTTGTTTTGGAAAATTAAAATAAGAATAAAAGTCTAATATATAATATAAAAAAAGACTGAATAATCAACAAGTGAGCTGTTGGTGTAATGGTTGTTGTGTTTCCTTAAATACAAGAGGTCGCTGGTTTGAGGCATCACTCCAGCATCTCCAAACATTTTTAACATGCAAACCAGGTTTCCTACGAAAATCGGATGGTTCAACGGGTTGTTCGAGGCATCACTCTAGCATCTTCAAACATTTTTAACATGCAAACCGGGTTTTCTATAAAACCGGATGGTTCAACGGGTTGATCGGTTGAACCGCAAGTCTGTTGAAAAGTTAACGGTTCACTTGCAGAAACGATCTAATTAGCGAACCAGTCCGGTTCAATGCCCAGTTCACCGGATTGACCGGTCGAACCATTGGGCTAGACCAAGTTTAATACCTATGATCCAAACAGACTTGTCAAACACCCTTATCACATATAAGGGTGCGTGATAGTTAAGATATGTATAATTTGGTGGGATAACTAAAACTTGCATTGCAATTTAGTTCTAACCGAAGGCTTTTTACTTCTTTTTTTTTATCGTAACGATAATATTTCTATAACTTACTCTATCTTATTTTTGGGGGAGGGAAACCTAATCGACGGGGAAACACCATTGGAGGAAATCACTGAAAGTGGCAAGCACAAATAGTGGCTGGTGGGAGGCAAGTAATGTATTATGCCTAATGGTGAAAGAGGAAGGCTTTTTACTTCTTGTATTATGCCTAATGGTGAATTAGTAACTATTCCGACCACACTTTTGGAAGTAATGTACAAAACAACTTGAAGAGTGCGGATGGTTAATTATTTACTCTAAAGTCTAAAAAAAAAAGTTTACCAAAAAGTAAGTGCAAATATATAATGGAAATATGTATAAATAAGTCCACTTTTGTGATTGAGTTTGTATTAGAAATGAACGAAATCGTAAATTTTAAAGGGCAATGTGCTATCGGTGAAGGTGTTATCTATCAGAATGATTCAATGGTCAAAAGACTCAAAACACAAAAAACCAGCAATTCGGAATGATATATCAGAATGATTCAATGGTCAAAAGACTCAAAACACAAAACTAGCAATTCAAGTACCTATTGAACCACCAGCCTTCGGACCGGTGGCGACCACTAAGCCATTTAAGGCTTGGTGGGGATATTAAGTGGCTTCTTAAAAAATTCAGACGGGTACGCAGTATACCTATCTGGTCTAGTGATAGTTCAGCCCCTATCGATCCCCCTAGACCTAGTTGGATCTCCTCCTTAAATTAGAATAGTGTAGAACACTATAGATAAAAGTGACTATTGAAAAAAAAAAAGTACCTATTGTAACCTTGCAAATGTGTGCCTGAGTGTGTTTTTTATATTACTGCCGTATAAATGGTAGTAGTATACTACCGTATAAATGGTAGTAGTATACTAGTACCTAAAGGACAAATCAGAAAAGGCCGTTTTTTACTTTGAAATTACAAGACGTTTTGGCTCACTAATATCAGCATGTAGATATATATCTTTTGTTAGATATTTCTTAATTCACGCACTAATTTTTAGTATTGGAAATTGTGCATTTAGATCATGTCACTGCTGCTAGGAGCAGGAGTTGGTGCAGGATTTGGTGCAACCCGCGACCTAAACATGGCATACCAGACAAGTAAGCTCTTCTTTGATCTAAGTTATGTCGCAGCAGTATTCATCCTCATTGGATGTTTAGGTTCTGCAATTTCTTCGATCTTTTCATCTTTAGCCCTTTCTAGGGATGAATAGTCGCGAAGAAGAAGCAACAGCAATACTACATGTACTTTTTGGGGTTCTCGTTCAATTTGCCATCTCTTATTTGTTTGGTAGAACGTTCAACACAAAATCGAGGATCATTTTTACTCGCCTTCTGGGACTATTTCAATTTTATTTGATTGTGTTTTTCGCAGCTTATTGCCATGACAAGCATCTAAATGCGCAAAACACACAGCAAAGTTTTCCAAGAAGTATTTAGTGGATTGCCAAAACCGTTCCCCTTCACATAATGTCCTTCCTGGAAAAACCAAAATTTCGGATTACTTGCTCTATACCCTCTAGTGCATGGATACTTCCAGGAGGACTTCAATCCAGTGAAATAATACCCAAACGAACAGTGACGAAAAAATAACCTGAAAGAACTAATTTAATAAGTAGCTGTTGTTCTTCCAAAATCTTATCATAATTTGTAATTGAGAATAATATCATACCAGATATTCTGATTTAATTGATTGATTAAAAATATTAACCAATTATTGATCAAAAGTGAGTTAGTTAATTAAGATATCAATCAATACCAGGAATTAATCTTGTGAATATTCATAAAGAAATGAATGCCGGACTCTTTCTTTCACTGCTAACCCCAAGAAGTTTCTTAATGCTGATACTTTGTGTTTCGTCGAGCCTTGATCGAGTCAGTCGGCAGCCATACCTATGACTTCCTTCCTGCCTCTCCAGTCAAACTCATGTTTGTTGAAAGTTGCGATGAAACCCCTACTACTTACTTTCTTTATTCAAAAGGCGAACAGCACCCCCCCCCCCCCCTCTCCCTGGCTCTCAAGTCTTCCCTAGCTTGAGAGCTAAAGTGAACCAAGCAAGTTTTACATTCTCCTCTTTGGCCCACATATGATGGTCAAATAACTCAATAAGTGATGAGAAATTTAATGGAATAGCCATAAGTCTTTAATATCACCCAAATAATTCACTAGTTACGTAATAGTAAAAAAAAATGGTAACACAAGAATATAGTGACTAGATCATCCTTCATGGCGTGTTAAGTCAAACATAGATCATCATCATGTTCGATTGTAAGTAAGAGATTCTTGATTTAAAACTTTCTATTTAAAAAAAAAAACTAGAAAAGTTAAATTTTTCATTATGAAAAATGTTTTATCTCTCACTGTTTTAAGGATAACTTAATCTGTAATTTCAGGTGGATTTAACTTTATGTGTTTATTTAAAAAGGAAGTATTCAAGTGATTGAATTTTGGGAGTGGGAGGGAAGGGAAGGAGTATAAGTAAGAGAATTTAGATTCGAACCCTCTCTCTTACACTAAAAAAAAAAAAAAAAATTTTAAGGACTTTTAATCAGTGTATAATTGACATTCTTTACAACATTATATACTTAGGAGCAAGTCTATGGAGTCCTAGTTTGAGAAACAACCTAAACTACCAAAAAAAAAAAAAAAAGATCTATAACATCAAGTTTTCTAGAGGTCTCACAGCGGCGAAACCTTTACCCTTGAATTGATTTTTCACTCTTTGTTTGTTATGGTTTTAGCTTACCCTTAACTAAATATACGTTTCTTTGCCACCTAAAAACGAAATTGAAAAAAGGAATTAAAAGTATAAATTATAATATTAAAATATTACGGCTTGGATTGAAAATCATTTGACTTTTTTTTCATATCACTTGCCATTGCATTTTTATATGTGAGATATGTGAGATATTGAATTTGTTGAACAACTTGTTTAGAGCAGAATAAGTAAATTTTTTTCCTAAATAATGCTATCTAAACGACAATCAACAGCCGTATTGATTCCGACACACTTATTTCACAACGTAAGACAAATCATTGTAACTAAATAAGAGTATTTTCTAGAGTCCTTCCAATTGTTTATAGTAAATTGTTTATTCTCGCCTTTTATCCCCAGATGAGATAAAAGTAGTTGGCAAATTGGAAGGACTCAAGAAAATACTCTTACTTAGTTAATTGTAAAAATGATGGTCACATAAACAATTTACTTTTATCGAGTTTAATGTCGCAAGCCAATTGACATTGGAGGAGAAAACCTGACTTTTTTTTTTTAAGGAAATAACAATATTGATACTTGCGGTTTTTCTTGGGGATATTGGGCATCAACAACAATAAACTTGTATAATTTTAAATACCCAATTCATTCCATAGAAGAGAAGACTTGAATTTGGTGAGAAATACCAATTGACACTTATCATCATTAATGCGACATACATAATATTTAACTACTGTCTACTTGTGGCTCACTTTTCTCTAAAATATCTTTGGCAAATTGGAGTTTTGATTGGAAGCTGATTTCATTTTCCACCCCTTTGAGGTTTGAGATCTTATTCTGATCGTCTCTTTGGGGACATCTAAAAGAATTGGAACGACATAGCTAGAGATCTTATTCTAATCAAATACCTGGAGATATGACATTTGTTTTGTCATCTAAGATGCTTTATAAACTTCAACTATACAGTTAATTTATCACTCTCCTTACGAACAATTCACCATCATAATAATTGGACTTCGTCATTCAAACACATTCAAGAAAGAAATGCTACAAGCCTTTCCAGAAACACGGCAATATCATCAAAGCCATATTACTGGACTTAGTCGCAAGCACTAATGGATATTACCTGGTACTACTAGGTGATATCTGAAGCTGCATATATATAGAGGAATTGGCACTTGCACAAACGCTGGGGGAAAAATCTCAAAAAATGTCTCAATTTCGATATGATAGGTACGAGGAGCCTCATTCTTCAAAAATGCCAATGATTGGTCCAGCGGCTAGAGTAGAAACCTTCGCTTCTCTCATAGTAACAATTGTGATCCTACAAATTAACAAAGTTACCTTAGACACTGGATTCAAACTCACTCACTCCTGCCTGTTTTATTGTTACAGGTATACAATTTGTAGTGCTCTCAACAATTTATCAAATTAAGGGCCTCGAGGCAATTGCTGATTGCGGTTTATATATGCCGTCCAGATTGGACCATGTTAGCTTGGCTCAATCTCTGGATCATTAGACTCATATTTTTTATATAGTTTTTTTCTCAATTTCAAAGTTGAGGCCTTGAAAACTAAATCAAGTCATGTCAGCTCGACTATATCCTGGTGGGGTGTTCATTCTTTGAAATCACGATTTTGATTGCAGAGACCGATTAATGAATGATCTTAACTGATTTCATTTTTATAACCAGATGGATGAATTTGATTGTAAGACACAATTTTCAAGGACCGTCTAAAATGTATGTATTACTATATTTTTGCAGGTTATTAGCTTGATAGGGTGTTAATTGTTAGTAATTTTATTGTTAATTTTCCTCTTTGATCTTGCCAAATATTACTTTAATATTTTTATATTTGGTATTTAAACCCAATTTCAGAAATTGGAGCAGAAACCTTCTTGAGAAGATTATTGTGAAACTCTACACAATTGGCCCACATGCATGGTATAAACCAACGTCCATTCCTTTTGCTGATGAAGAAGAATTGAATTGCATTTGGCTAGCCAACATATCAATTTGGTGGGGACTGCGAAGAATTAGTATTGTCTGTGCCTTTTGTTTGCTTTCTTATAGTAGTAGGATAATTGCTTTCTTGTGATCGTGTGCATTTGGTCAAAGGAAACCCGACAAACAAAAGTTGATTTTTGCTTTTGTTTTCGGTGGGATTGATTAGATAGAAAAAAAAAAGAATGGTTTCTTTTGTGGACGGGGGGTGAAGTTTTCCATTTGGCTTGTTTTTATGTTTGCAGAGAACAATAGACTAGTTCCTCTCTAAAAAAACTAAAACTCCTCTCTTTTCCTCCGTAGAGAGAAACTAGTCTATTGTTCTCTGCAAACATAAAAACAAGCCAAATGGAAAACTTCACCCCCCGTCCACAAAAGAAACCATTCTTTTTTTTTTCTATCTAATCAATCCCACCGAAAACAAAAGCAAAAGCCAACTTTTGTTTATCGGGTTTCCTTTGACCAAATGCACACGATCACAAGAAAGCAATTATCCTACTACTATAAGAAAGCAAACAAAAGGCACAGACAATACTAATTCTTCGCGGTCCCCACCAAATTGAGATGTTGGCTAGCCAAATGCAATTCAATTCTTCTTCATCAGCAAAAGGAATGGACGTTGGTTTACACCATGCATGTGGGCCAATTGTGTAGAGCTTCACAATAATCTTCTCAAGAAGGTTTCTGCTCCAATTTCTGAAATTGGGTTTAAATACCAAATATAAATATATTAAAGCAATATTTGGCAAGATCAAAGAGGAAAATTAACAATAAAATTACTAATAATTAATACCCTATCAATTTCCCCCACACTTAAATCATACTTGTCCTCAAGCATGGGAATACTAAACTCAACAATGGCTAGCTCTCATGTCATCTATTGCCAAGTTGTGCTTACACCAAAATCAAGTTTTAGTGGCTAAATGTCAAGACATAATTCTCCCGGTTAGCTCCTGAAATCATAGATTCGTTCAATTCATGGCTAACTCATATAAGAAATCAAAATATTAAACTAGCAAAAGTTAGCAGTTGGGTCAACTGACAACCAAAATCTCGACATTGAAGAACAAGGATCAGTAAGCCAACATGATCATAAGCTTACACTTTATATATATATATATATATATATATATTATTCTTTTTTTTTTTGATAAATGCTCAGCCCCAAGCTATTCAAGTCTTTTGACGTGAACTCTGACATTTTTAGATGAAAGAATCCAGTTACTCAACTTTTCACAACTTTAGGACTATCTACTCATAGATATCGCCACTTTTTGACGCGAGAGTCGACACTTGTGGTGAAAACTCCCGGTTATTGGGTGACGACACTAACGGAGTAGAGTCATTTATTAATTGCAATTAAAGCACCAGAATACCAGATAGTTAAAGATCATGGCCCACGTCATCTCCTAACATGGAAAACTGAGATCAACAATCGCCCAATCCACACAACAATTGCTAGTAAAATATTTATATTGCCTAAACATTTTAACCACAATTTGCACCAAGTCATTAAACTCATGATATTCACCAAGATAACATGCTTTTACTTGCCACTTAAACTAAATTCATAGAATAAATCACAACCAGCAATAGAAGAGTGAGTTGCCACATTTATTCATCAAGACAACAGTAAGATAAGCAGCAAATTTAAAGAAACACCAGTCGAATCCAAACCCCCCCCCACACTTAAAGCACACATTGCCCTCAATGTGATAATTAAACAGTAAAAATAAGAAGAAGGGCAACGAAACTCCCCTGAAATCGTCAAAACAGCGGTGGGTTAGCTGCAAATTGAGGTTCAACACCCACATGGTGCATAAACGCCGCCAAATTTTGCATCATGCTATGCACATTCGCATCAATATTGGTTACCTGAGCCTCCAATCTCTGAACTCGCATCTAGAGTTAGTGCCGGTCATCAGCCCCTGAGGTTGGAGGAGGCGGAGCGGAGGTCGAAGGGCCGGGGTCAGCGCTAGCAGTGGAGAAACGGGCAAAAGATGAACGAGGGGGAATACGAGACGGTCCCGGGGGAGGAATCTCCTACCCGTTGTCACCCTCCCTAGCCAAGCCCATTTTCTCTAGACAAGGGATGTCTAATGGCTCCATTTGATATGCTACATGCAAATCCTGGTTAGAGAGATCAAGCACATGCAAATTAATAGCCAAATGGGTAATATAGGACCCAAGAATCAAGGGGTACTTCTTTTTGGTCAAAACAGACTTGAATTGAGAAGTTAGCCAGCACCCCGAATTAACTTTAATGTTATTATGCATGCACCAAATAAAGAAAAACTCCGACTTAGACAAAATGCCCGAGCTATCTCGCCTGCCTGAGAAACTATAAGCAAAGAAACGCTGGATGTAGCGAGAAGCCGGGTCCTTGAGATAAAAGCTCTTGGACTTTTGGGGGTTGTAAGGAGCACAGTCTATGGACATCTCTTTCCAAATATAGCTATAGTGGGAGAAGAAGGGCTCTATGTAGTCACAAGCACTCTCGGCATACTCACGAGAGTCGGCGTAGGCCCTATCAATAAAACCAAAGGCTAGATTAAAATCAGTAATGGAGTGGTGGAATTCTTGACCCATTAATCGAAAACGAATGACATTGGGGGTAGAGACTGTGTAACCAGTGGAAATGTCAAGCTCAAATGTAGTATAAAACTCCCTAACCAACTCAACAAATGCCGGACAGTCAACAATATATGTGTAGGGATGCCACCCGATGGCATTAATCAAGCGGTCAAAGTCAACTGGTATATTCAAAAGACTTAAGGTGGCGGCGTCCTGATAGCGGCAAGGAATAATTCGCCGTTCACAACAAATAGCATATTGCTGTTTGTCGGCGGCTCTGGTGAAGTTCAAATTACCACCAAAATGTGAAGGGTCAGAAATATGGACGCCTCTCTGTCTCCCAAGGCGAGCTCTTCTCCCAGAGGAAGAGGGATCGTGCAAGGGGTCAGAGGCGGGAATAGTGGGTTGAGGTGGGGGAGGCCGAGAGGTCCTAGGTGTTCTAGACGTAGAAGAAGATCTGGGTTTCACCATTTTTTCCAAATGTCACTCCAATCAACAATAGACAACAATTTTCAACAGAAATTAGAACCAACAGATTCAAAGCAATAACAATTGTAATAACCACTGGGGCCTCTCTATTAGTCAATTGAAACAACAAAATGCACAATTCAAGCCCCCACAGGCTATCCAAATACCCCAATTCAAGCGTCACAGCTGCCTCCTAATTCAACAAACAAACCCAGAAATGACCAACTAAAGGTTCTCAATTTGAGACCCAATTAATGCCCACCAGTTCAATCAATGCCAGAAAACAATCCCAAACAATGCAACAATTAAACTAAAAAGGGCAAAGGACATCCAACCAATTTCACTCGAACAAACTATGAGCAGTGTTAATGTCTAAACAAATCACCAAATTCCAGCAATTAGAGACAATACCACTCAAAATCTCAATAACTGTCTCCAATAATTCAATTAAATTCACCCACAAGCTATAAGCAACGAAAATGTTATCCACACAATTTATGCTCCATAGATGACGTCAATTACTCAATTAGAAAGCAGCAAAGTGGAATTTGGTGAATTCCAAAGGTTACCCACGCAAGCTGGCTGGAGAGGCGTCGGTCGACGCTGGTGTCGCGCATGATTGCTCGCTGGTGGCGTGTAGCTTGGCCGCGGGCGAGCGAGGCAGCGTCGCGTGGTGGTGTTGGCTGTGAGCTTGTGCAGGTGGAGGTCGCGCAAGGAGGAGAGAGCGAAGCGGAGGGAGGCGCGACTGTGAGAGATTAGCGGCGGCGGGCTGAGCTGCTAGCAGCTTAGGCTGAGCTCGCGTGGCGGAGAGATCGATATGGAGAGAGAGAGCTGAGCTGGAGATGAGAGAGCGCGGTGGTGGTGTTGGCCGCGCGTCAGTGGAGAGTAGCTAGCAGCGGCGTGGGCTGCTGAACTTGGCGACCTGAGGTGGTGAGCTTTGCTGTTTGGTGGCTCGCGATGGCAGCTGATGAAGCTTGCGGATAGCGAAGGTGGCGCGCTGGCACAATGGATGAGAGAGGAGGAGAGACGAGCAGAGGGAGGTGGCAGCGGCTGGCGGAGCTTGGCAGTGGCTCGCGCAGGTGGAGGTCGCGCAAGGAGAGCTGGTGGAGAGGAGGCACTGGTCGTGCGGTGTGAAGAGAGAGAGAAGAGGGAGGCGGTGAGGAGCTGGGTGGGTTGTGGACAGTGGTGGCGATGGAGGTGAGACGCACGAAGTGGAGGAGAGAGGTTGGCGGAGCGCGCGAGGAAGAAGAAGAAAGAAAAGGGAAAGAAAGAAAGAAAGGAAAAGAAAAAGAAGAAAGAAAAGAGAAAGAAAGAAAACAAGGAAAAAAAAAAAATAGTTTTTGGTCTTGCTTGTTTTTTTTTTTTATATTTAATTTCAAAAATTGAATGCTGAAAAAAAAAAAAAAACTAAACCGAATGTTAAGAAGGGAAGTAATTGTATTTTGATTTTTTGATTTTTTTTTTGATTGCAAAAATTTGAATTTTTGAAAAGAAAAACATAATTGAAGGCTAAAAAGGAAAATAATTTTATTATATATATATATTAACAAAAAATTTTTTGAATTTAAATTTCAAAAATTTAATTTCTGAATTAATTTTATTTGTATATTATTTTTTTCTCAAAAATAATAAAAAAATTAAAAAATAAAATAAAAATAATTTTTTTATTTTCTTTGTTCTAGTTCGTCAAACATGGCGTGGGATTGAATAGATAGAAAAAAAAAGAATGGTTTCTTTTGTGGACGGGGGGTGAAGTTTTCCATTTGACTTGTTTTTATGTTTGCAGAGAATAATAGACTAGTTTCTCTCTACAGAGGAAAAGAGAGGAGTTTTAGTTTTTTTAGAGAGGAACTTGTTCCTTCTCTTGTTCGTAGTTTGCAGGTTTTCTTCAAGAGTTATTTATGTCTTTGAATTCAATTAAATTGTGTGGGAATTTTCTTATGAGACATGGCTAATTTTCTCATCTAGTCAAGGATTAGCGCGAAGATGCAGTCCCAAATATTTGTGAGATCTAATTAATTTTACGTGTTCCTTAATTTGTTAATATTTGCATGTTTTCTATTTTAATTTCTATGGGATTATTTTGTTAATTGGATATCAAGGGCTCGATGTGCAATTTGACTTATTAATCTCCTGTCAAATTAATCAATTAAATCCGTAATTATTTAATTGGTTAATATTAGTGGCAACTAGTATTTTTACATACTAGAGGAACGTGCAATCTGATTTAAATAACCCTCGTAGCATGTTATTAATTTGGGTTAGGCTTTTCTAGTTTTTAAGGCAATTAAGAAATTAATTCCTACGGTTGTACCTAGGAGTATTTCCTGGTTAGAGGTAATCAATGGTCGTACCTTGGTTATCAATAAATTAAGGAAAAGTTGGTTGTCAAAGCTTTTCGGCGACTATAACTAGCCTGTTAATAAAATGAAGTGAACTTTCTTTGCATCAATGATCGGATGAATGGACTGTGTCTGCGTAGTTGTATCCTTGGCTAGA